>NW_006159757.1:4809689-4832988 GCF_000334495.1 Tupaia belangeri chinensis
ACTTTCTCTCCAGCTTCTGAGATGGAGTGTGTGCAGAGAGGAGTATTATGCATGTTGGCGATGGACGTACATGTGCCAGTCATGCTAGTGATGACAAGGTGATAGCTGCTTCAGGAGAAAGGCAATTTACTGAAGACCACCAGACCATTCTGTTGCTTTAGGGTAGAGCCCACAGAATCTTAAATTGTCCTTTTTATTCTCAATTCTCCATGAAAACTGACTAGAGATTAGGACATGAGGATCTAGTCTGTGATACACAAAAAGTTTGTGGAGATGTGTATTATGTAAACCTTATACATGGGTTTCAAAAAGTTTTGGCACCAAAATAAATGTGTACTTTCATTCCATTTTCTCACTAGTTTTTTAAAATATTCACATAATGTGGAATACTTAGATCACAAAGTTAAAGTCAAAAAAATAAGAGAGAGAAATCATTGCCCCACTTCCCTTTCCCAAGTCAGCCTGTGGCAGAGAATAATAATGTTTATCAAATCTCATTTTATGTTTTTAATTTAATGTTGAATTTAGATTTAATCAATGTACATCTTGACAGTGTACAGCATGGTTTTTCCCACCATGAATATGGTACCTGTTAGTTAAGTCAAAGACGTTACCATATGCATCATCAACAGATAACTTTTCATTTTTGTGCCTATTAAATGTTTTTCTCCTGATCCCCATCCTTCCCACTCCTTATTCTCCACCCCCTACTCTACTGTCTCTACTATCTTCAGTTGTCCTTCTTGTTATTAAACCTTCCAGTCTTTCACTTTCTGCCATGGAGTACAAGCATATAGTATACATTCAGCGAAGACATACAATGATTGAGTAGTACTCCATAGAGTACATGTACTATATTTTTTCAATCCTCTCTTCTATTTATGGATGTTTGGGTTGATTCCATCTCTGAGCAATTGTGAATAATGCTGTAATAAACATGGATGTGCAAAAGTTTATACAACTAAGAGTTTTCCTTACCGTTTGGGTAGATACCTAAAAATAAAATTACTGGGTCGTATGGTATTTCTATTTGTCAGTTTCTGAGGAACCTCGATATTTTTCTCCACAGTGGCTGTCCTAATCTACATTCCTGCCAACAATGTAGGAGAGTTCCCTTTTCACCACAGCCTCGCCAGCATTTATCCTTCTCTATTAATTTTTTTTTTTTAATCTTAACTATTCTGACTGAGGTTAAGTGGTTTCTCATTGTGGTTTTAATTTGCATTTCCCTGATGCTAAGAGATGTTGAGGATTTTTTTTTTCTCTTTTTTTAGGGGGGAGAGGTTTCTGATATAGGGCTCGTGCGGTCGCCAGAAAGACAGAGACAGAGAGACAGAAAGCGAGAAATCACACCCCACGGGGGGATGGCCACGCCGCAATCCCTTCTCCTCCATTCTCTCAGGATCTTGGGCACGCACGCACACACGCCCAGCGTGAGTTTAAGCTGCCGGGTCCGGGACTCAAACCGTGGTCGATACGTGGGAGTCCAGCGACATAGCCATTACGCTAACTGCTGGTCCTGAGGATTTTTTTCATATTTTTTGGTCACTTGTATGTCTTCCTTAGAGAGTTGTCTATTCAGCTCATTTACTCATCTTTCATTGGATTTATTATCATTTTGTGGGTAAGCTGCTTGAATTTCTTGTATATTCTGGTTATCAGTGCCTTAACTGAGGCATAGTTTGCAAATAAATTCTTCCATTCTGAGAGTTGTCTTTTTATAATTTGGAAGATGTTGATTGTAATGGTTGCCTACCTGTGTAATATGACATCCTAAGTCTTTTTTTTTTCTTTTAAATATAGACATTGAAAATAAACATTGGTTTTATTGTCTAAAGGTAGAACAAGTAAAAGGGATACTAAATTAGTGAAACCTAGGGCATGGGAAAGGACTTCCCTTTTTATACAAAGGATGTATTATTACTACTGTTTTCTTTAAAGTCAAAATGAAGAAACATGCTTATGTCTTTTAATAGAAAATTAGGGTCCTGAATCTACTCCATAAAAGTTAATTCTGGTGACTGAAATAGATACACTAAACTTAGTCTCTTTAAAATGTGACATATAGGAATAATTTTTCCAAAGAAAACATTATCACTGGGGGCTCACATATGGAGAACTATTTACATACTCCATTTTCTTATCACCTACTATTTTATTAATTATTATATACTAATAAGCATAAACATAAATGAGAAGAATTTCAAATGGGTACTCATTAACTTCCTCTAGACTGATTATGCAATGTCATTTTACAATATACATATTATACATGATCAAATGTTTCTTTTTGCAATTTTATGTTAATTATTAAACTTAAAATTAACTGTTATGGATAATTATTAACATACTCTATTCATTGCTGCTATTTTTCATATTTTTATAACAAGGACTACATTCCAGAAAGGAAAACCTCATTACATTCAAATATATTTGTCTACTTTGGGCTTCTACTATTCAAAATAATACAGAAATAACTAACATATTCAAGAGCAATTTAAAAACTACCCTAATGGAAATAACAAGAAAAACAAAATTTCCATTACTTTTCTTGACTCTATTTCTGTTATTTTATAAACATTATTTTCTTGATATAGATACTAACACTATAAATGCAAACAGTGATTAACTACTTTTCTATATTCAATTTATGACAATATCTGTGTAATGAGTAAGTTTTCGGTTGGATTATCCATCTACAATTTTTCAAAGGACATGTTACTTTGGAATTTTTTCTAAACTAGCAAAATAACTTGGTGAAAAGAAAGACCAAGGGATATGAAGAATGAAAATACATGATCTTTTTTTTTTTAAATACATGATATTAAAGTTCAAATAGTAAGGAATCTGAGTAGACTCAAGTCTATGCTTTAGGTAGTACATAGGTTGTAGGGGAAAAAGAATGATGTGTTTAGTTTGAAAAATACTTTATTGATTTAGAAAAAATATCAGTCATTTGGGAAAAGTTAACTCTGAGCATCGTTCATATAAGAAACAATTGTCCATAAGATGTAATTATGAGTAGTGGGAAACTGTGGTACAGAGGAAGTTTTAGGCTTAATACGCAGTGAAAAAGATTAAGTATGTTCTAACTCAGTATGAATCACCACTTAACAAGTTGCATTTCACTGCAGATAATTAAAGAGATCATAATTTGCTCGAGGTGTCGGAATACATGTGCAGATTACAAGCAGAATTGGGCTATGTGACTACTAGAGTTCCTTCTACTTCTTACATTCTATGGCTTTAAAAAGTCAGAAAATCCTCTTTTCACTTTTGATCGCATTAAATAAATGTTAAGTGTTTCCATCTGATTTATCATTGAATTGGTCAGAGATAAAAATCTTATCAAGCATACACAGATTTGTTGAGTTATCAAGTTTTAGAATGATGGGCATGAGGATAAGGCTTAAAGACGCAGATAGAGCATCTCATTTACCATTTAGAACTCAGTAAATACTAGGTCATATAGTTGTTGTGCTCCAGTAGAAATTGACGAGCCAGGTTTGCATGAATTTTTCTTTGTCCTCGCAATACAGGAAAGTACCATAAATGGTTCTTCCCTACATGGTTGCACTTAACTATGGCAGAGAAGTAGGGAGATGTGCTGCCTTCTTTCCTCTTCCATGAGGGAGTGGTTAATCCAGGTTCTGGGGGTGCAGTCCCTAAACCGCCTTCAGTCATTAGCTTCTTCAGGAATAACTCCAGGTCAGAGAACTGCTTGCCTGTCCTATCTGAAGATGGAGATGGGGTTTTAAAGGCCAGCCATTTTGGCAGAGTTAGAAACATGTTTGTCCCAGAGTTCCTTCCTCTGGATCAGATAAACCAGGTTTTCTCAGTTTGGGTATAATTGGCATTTGGGGCTGGACTATTACATGTGTAATAGGATGTTTGGTTTCATTCTCATCTTCTATCCTTTAGATGCCAGTAGCAACTCTTCATGCCCACCCTTGTCATGTTAACAAAAATCTCCCCAGCATTATCAACTGTCTCCTGGATGTGGTTGATAAAATTGTTCCCAAATGAAGACCAGTGGGCTAAAATCGACAGGTTGGCAACTTCTCCCACTTTCTAATACCCCCTCTCCATTAGCTGTTGATTCCAGTGAAACTACACTATATATATATATACACACATACATATATATATGTATGTATCAAATTCTAAACCCTATTTATAGGAAAATGGATAATGCTATTGAAATCCCAAATTGGGGCTGGCTCCTTGGCTTGGTGGAAAACCACTCAGATCCAACTTGGCCAACTGCATAACTAGAGACTCAGATCCAACAGGATGGGAAACACTCTGGGTACATGTGGTCTCTCAAAACCCCAAAAGGATGGAGAGTTGAGGAGAAGGGATTGTGGCATGACCATTACTCATGGGGTATGCTTTCTCTTTTCCTCTCTGGCAAGCATATGCATCCTCCAACACACAAGCACACACAAAACTCCCAGTTGACTAGAGTCAATAGTGTTTTGGGGAGGTAGTTGTAATTCAGCAAATCTGTTTTTATCTCCTTGCAGAGTCTATTAAAAAAAGTAGAGAGGTTCAAAGTTGTAGCAGGTGGACAATATTTTAGCATCTTACTTGAATAAATCCCTGTATATGTAAAGATACAGAAGGAGGCAAATTTGACGTATAGACAAAAACACTGCAGTTTAAAAGGAAGATTTTAATAAAATATTTAAGGTCATAAGAGACAGCAGTCTAGTCAGGAGAGATGTGGAGATGAACAAGATTGACAGGCTGGGGCCAGTGAGAAATTAGTCTAAGAATTGTGAGTGGTGGTAGATCTTAGTTAGGTTATTGGTGTTATTATGACATAGACATCACTTTCTCTCTTCCAACTATCAGTAAAAGTCTGTGACACCCACAAGTACCTTATATGCATAGTGTGTGTGTGTGTGTGTGTGTGTCTGTGTGGTGTATTTGTTTTAAAATGAAGGGAAAAGCACTGTATATCATTCTATGGGCAGCCTTTTGCATAAAATCAGCAAACACAAGGAAGGAGCAATGATCCTAAAATTTAAGAGTAGCCTTGAATTTAGTGTTTAAGAAGAACTATGTAAATCCTTGGGTCTTTCCCCAAGCCTCAAGAAAGATTGGTAGGGAATGGGGCATTCATGGGGAACCCAGGCCAACTTAATTAGAATTTTAAAGACTAGATTCCTCTGCTCACATTCAGGTTATCCAGAAATATAGTTAACATCTACATATTATTTCACAGTTTTGAAAACATTTTTTCATACAGTATTGCTACTGAGATGCACTCTGTATATTTTTTTATTTCCAATTTAATGTACATTTATTGTTTAAGACCCAAATAAAGGATCTTCTTAGATGCTTGAGTCCTGGTCCATCAATTGTCGTTGCCCCTTATACATCTATTTCTATCAGAGCAGTTGGTCAATAGAACCAGTAATGGACATAAAATGTCTCTTCTCTACTAGAATGGGACCTGACCCAATGGTGAGGACGATCTCTTATTCACTTTGTGTCACTGTGTACCAGTGCAGTGCCTAACACACATTTAGCAGAGAGTGACTGAAAAATAAAAGGTATAAAAGTGACTGTCACTTTACTTTTCAAAGATGCAATCAGTTGTCTCCCACATGGTCTAGTGGTTAGTATTCCTGGTATTCACCCAGGCAACCAGGGTTCGACTCGTGGTGTGGGAATGCCGTTTGGGACCAGCAGTTAGCCTAATGGCTATGTTGCTGGAATCCCATGTAGTCAACCGTGGTTTGAGTCCCAGACTCGGTGGCTTAAACTCAAGCTGGGCACGTGTGCGTGCATGCCCAAGATCCCAAGAGGGGAATGGAGGAGAAGGGATTGTGGCATGGCCACCCCCTGGGGGGTGATTTCTCGCTTTCTGTCTCTCTGTCTCTCTCTGTCTTTCTGGCGAGCACATGCGCCCTAGAGCAAAAACCACTCAAAAACAAAAAAATGCAATCAAAGTACATCTGTGTAAAATGTGTTTTTAAACTGTTATTCTGCTAAATTATAAGCTGATCAAAATGAAAAAAAAAGAAACAAATAGGTTAAAAATGAATAAAGACCATCAACAGCAGTGATGCAGTGATAATATAAACCTCCGTGATGCTCCATCAAATGGAAAGGTCCAGATTTGTGTCTCGAGGTCGTCTTGTACATGCTGGGCCACGCTTGTGTGCCTATACTCTGGGCTGACTAACTGAGGCTGGAGATAGATTGTGGCATGAAGACCGTAATGAGGGTGACTCTCTCTCTCTCTCTAAAGAAATAAAATAAACTTAAAAATGATACAACACACAAAAATAAAATGTTATTTAAATCCTTAGTTTGGGTTGGGATTGTCAAGCATATGTAAATATATAACAGGTTTAAATAATTTTAAACATATTTGTTTAAAATATGAAAAACTTAGAAATACCATTGAAATCATTTTCTTTGGCCATTCTATTGGTAAATAATGGTGACTCTTGGTAGCTTATTTTGTTCACAGTGATTTTCACTCCAAGTGTGTTAATGTTTGCTTGATGGTAAAGAAAAGAATGATTTTGAAATAATACATATTTTTACCTTATTAGTAACAGCTCATAAAAAGTTGTTCTATTGGTGGTGCAAAGTGACTTTTAAATATTTGTAGCAACAGATCATACTTTTCCTGTAGTTACGAGTTGCTGGCCCTGAAGAACATTTTCATGTAGTTAGTTACACTCTGCCTTTTATCTGTAGCCAGACCTTCCTTTTAAATCAATGTGGTTTCAAGTGTGGGGAAGACTGTTGTTGTTGGGTTTCTGCTTTTTTTTAAAACATTTTATTTCTTAATTGGGGGAGGCGTGGGTCAGAGTTGAGATGATTTTTCTCTGAACTTCTTCCAAACTGTCTGTGGCTTAGATGTCTCAAACCGAATTCAGCATCCAGGTGTGGTATTCTTACCATTTAAGACCTTGTCAGCCTGTAGATGAGACATGTCTTAATTTGCTGCTTAGTAGAACTTTTTTAGCTAAATATGACTAGACTGTAGTCTAAGGGCTTTCACCTTGACTATCATTGGATATTTTAATTGTCAGAGGGCACATGCACTCACCAGAAAGACAGAGAGAGAGAGAGAGAGAGAGAGAGAGAGAGAGAGAGAGAGGGAGCATGTCTCCGTGGAGGGGTGAGGGCAGAGAAGGATCAGAATGTTTGCTTATATGAAGAAACATATCCTGTGAGCCTGAGATTGCTTACAGACAGAGCAGAGAAATTTTAGGGAATGTGTCTCACCGCTGAAACAGCCTTGCTATTCAAGGTCCTCACTCCTGGAGGCTGCTCTGTCTTGACCAGGTATGGTAGATGAGAGGCAGAAGATAAATATCTGAAGTCCATGATTGTAACAACTACAGACCTTAAAATAATAGAATTATTACATTAGTAGCTGGAAAAAATACACTAGTGTGTGGACCAGGATTTAAAATGAAAGTAGAAAACATATGCCTAAGGAATATTTAGAGTTATTGTGGCTAAGATGTAGCTTATACAATAAAACACAGGAATAGGAAGGAAGAGATCTACTCCTTCATAGCACATTCTTTTCAGTGGGCCACTAATATTATTATTAGAAATATTTACTTACTTACTTAATTATTATTATTATTTTGGATATTCAAAGTGCACATGCGCTCACGAGAAAGACAGAGAGAGAGAGAGAGAGAGAGAGAGGAAGCATGTCTCAGTGGAGGGAGGTCATGCCACAATCCCCGTCTCCTCCATTTCTCCATACTGTATGGACTTGGCATGTAAAAGTCCCTGGCAATTTTTTTTTCAAGTTTACAGGGCTGGGATCAGAACTGCAGTTTTGCCCACATAGAATCTGTCTTCCTTAACCACTACACTATGGGACTGGCCTTTCATTGTAGTTTTGAGTCAAAAAGAGAAATCAACAAGCTAATAGTTTTGTTAGTCTTAAACACCTCTTTCACAAAGGTCCCTTTTTGTTGTTAAGTAGTACCACTATCTATGGTTAAATAACAAAGTACTCCAAATTACAGTGGCTTATTTTAAAGATAATTTATAGATTAGGAATTTGAGAAGAGTTTGGATGTTTCATCACTAAACTGGAACTTGAACTGGGCAGACTGACCTGGACAACCCATTTTGAAGACGGTGTCTTCACTCATATGGGGGATACTAACATATATCTTGGCCCCTTTCTCTCTTTCAAATTTTTTTTTTCCTTCTCTACTTCTCTCTAAATGGCTTGTTTTTCATAGTTTAACCTCTAGAAAGGGCTTGAATTCTTTCAATCAAAGCGGTTTTAAAGAACTCCAGGGAAAGAACAAGTTAGATGTAAACCCTTAAGACCAACAGATTATGGTCAGAGCAAGATCCCTTAAATGTGGCAAATTCCATCAACCACACTGTGATAGAAAAGAAATAAATTTGGGGGTGAGGAGGAAAGCATCATGCCTTAATTAACTAAAAGTTGCTTTTTCTATTCATATGATTCGGGGCTGGCAGGTAGCATGGTAGTTAAAGGTGCTGGACTCCCACATGGCCTACTGCAGTTCAATTTCTGGACCTGGTGGCTTACTTTCTCTCTCTCTCTTTCTCACTCTGTCCCTATCAGGTCAAATTTAAATAAATAAATATATAAATAAATTAAATCAAACAAATAATTCTCTATTAGTATGATTAACACAATTAGTTTTGCTTCCCTGTAAATGGTAGTATCTGAAAAGGGAGTATAAAGACATTTTGGGTACATATATGTATGTGTGTGTGTGTGTGTGTGTGTGTGTGTGTGTGTGTATATATATGTATAGTTTTAATATATAATATTATATATATACAATTATATAATATGTATACACATACATAGAGATAATATATATTTATAAGCTTTATATATTTATAAGTTATATATATATAAAGTTATACATATTAATGATGCACTTTTTCTCTGTGAAACTCTGTTAGAGAAAATACTTTTGGTTAACCTTTAACTTTTTCTATAGACTTCACGCTTTGTATTTTCCATATGATTATTTTCTGTGCATTTACTTTCCAAAATTGAAGTCCATATATTATGTGGAAGGTGGTGTTCTAAAAACCTTGTAAACAGTAGTCAGGCTCTTGGGCCCTATGAACTTGAGAATCTATAACCGAGTTAGTTGCATAAAGCACAATCATGAAATATGATTCATGTGTACAATAAAAACGACAAAACCTCTTCCCATCTAGCTAAATTGCAAGGAAACTTGTAGTCTACCTGAGGCTTCATTAAAAAAATAATAATAAATATTTGAAAAGTGAGAAAAACAAGCTGGTGCTACTACAGATGCGGCAACCAAATTTATATCTTACATAAGAAAACATATCTTAGAAAAGTAAATTAATGTAAGAACTGATTAGAAACCTATCAATTCCCTTGTGATACAGAAGAGGCAATAAAAAGCTATGCACACAGGGTACTCCCGTGAAGAACCCTATCTGAACCCTGTGTCATATATATGATACATGCTTCACCCTGCATATCTATATATGTCACGTAAGAGGAAGTAGTTGAGAATTTTCAATAGAGTCAAATCCTCATAAAATGCACACTAATAACTAAACATAATAAAGATACTTAAAGAGACCTTAAAACAAATCTATTTGAAAGGTCTGCTTAAACAATAAATTAGACATAACTAAAGAGAGAAGGTGTAATTTTAAAGATTGTTTTAAGACAAAGAATCCTAATTTTCCAGATTTAAAATAAGTGAATACATGAACTGAATGCTTCACCAAGCCCCAAACAAGAGTAATATGAACACACATCTGGCAAGAACAAAATGAATGTAGCACTTCAAAGGCAAAGAGAAAAATCTGAAAACTTGGGAAACAACAGGTCACCTGTTTTCTTAAAAAACATAATCACTATTAGACTGACAGAAACAGAAAACTGGAGTAATGTTTTCACTGGGCTCAGGGAAAATTATAGTATAGTTTCTCAAGAATTTTGTATTGGCTGTCATTCAAACTTGAGGAGAGAATATAAGTATTTACCACTCTAACTAGTTTTTATTTTGAACATTTGTAAACCTTCAGAAGAGTTATAAAAGTAGATAATGAATATCACAAAAAATGTCAATCATTAACATTTTTATACTAGTTTTTCCTTTTGTTCTATTGATCAGTCATCTGTCTGTTTTCACATATACTTTTTTCTTGAATCATTTGAGAGTCTGTGGCATACTCATGAAATTGCACTCCTAAATACTCAGTATATCTTTCCTAAAAACAATGATATTCTCCTTTGAAGCCATAATACCATGATCTCACTCTAGAAAACTCATAGTGACATAAATAATACAGTAAAATACATGCATTATGCAGTCCACACTCAAGCTTTCTTCATTGTGTAATAATGTCTTTCATAGTTGTATATATCCAGAATCACCCAAAGTCCAATAAAAATTGTACATTACATTTGGTTGTCATGTCTCATTTTGGTTTCTTTTCACTTAGAACTGTTCATCTGTTTTGTCTTTTTTGTTTTTTGTCTTTGACAGCTAGAGAGTTCAAGACCAATTCAGTTTATTTATACACTGTCACTCAATATGAATTTATTCTATTGAAAAATACATCAATTCATTGAAAACTTTCTCATCCTTTGATATAGCCTCATTGTTCTCAGCTGTATGTTGTAACATTGTTTATTCATTTAGATAATTTCCATTGCTTTCATATTGAACATAATTTAGAGGGTATTTCACCAGAGAGAGAATAAGGGAGAGAGAAAGTATATCCTCATGGGGAATGGTCACACTAAAAATCCTTCCTTCTCCATTTTGCCTTTCTTTTGAGATTTTAGGCACACATGCTCAAACACCCAGTATCCATTGTGATTTACCAAGTCCCTATGTCTGGGACTGAAACTGCACAGTTTTTAGCTCATGTAATCACCAGGCCATGGGCTTGCCCCAGGTGTTCCTCCCCTACCAAATTCAGAACCCCATTTCATATTTGTATCTCATTTTAAACTTTTTTCCTATAGTTTGGAGATGTTTACTCCCAGAACACTATCAAAGTAAACCTACTAGGAAAAGCTGAAGTTGTACTACTTTTTCACCTTTGTATACATGTCTAGATGTTCAATTTTAAGTTCTTTTTGATTCATCATCTAAAAACAACTTAAGTTTTTGAAATGGAAAATATTTCAAAAGTAAAACTTCATATAACAATATAACAATATGTTTGGAAAACTCATACACTTCTCTGTATTTCTATCTCATTTCCATTGATACTTTGGCAAAGCTTGAACACACAGAAACACACCTATATATATATATTCTTCTTTCTAGTTTATTAATGAATGGTACCATACTATGCATGTGAATAATAGTAATATACATATTTGTATGTGTTTATATATACACACATAGATACACTTAGATATATGTACATATAGGTCCTTCTTCTTTCAAGTAGTTTTCTATTACAAATAACAATGTAACAATAAAATATCATGTGCAATTTTTTCCATATTGCTAGAGGTACATCCTCAAAACAGACTCAGAAAAGTAGTATTCTATATCAAAGGACAACTTTCATTAAGAAATTATTTTTAAAGAAAAAAGTTTGCAAGGAAGATAGTATGATAGTAGTGTGGGTTCTAATACAACTTTGTTACCTACTAGCTGTGAAATTTCAGAAAATTACCAAAATCAGATTTCTATCAAAAGAGAACAGTAAAATTTACTTCATTAGGATTGTCATAAAGAGTATGGAAATTGATATAAATAAACATAAATCTCCTTATGCAATGTCTACCTTTTAGCAGATGCAAATAAATGATAACTACTATCAAACTATATTGACAGAGGTCTTTACACATTTTACTATAAGGATAAATATTTAATAAGTTTTGTTATACTGAACTCTGAAGTATAAATTTATCTTCATGAATTTCTTAAATGCAAAATTATATCCTGAGCATGTCACATTACTATGACAAATAAGATTACATTTATACACTAAGGCAAATGTTTTCATATGACCATATATGTTATCATTCTAAAATATAACAAAAACATTAAAAAGCATTTCAAACAACATTAAGATAATTCAACTCTTTAAAGAAATGCTATAGTCCCTTCCAGTTTCATAAATATCTATGCTTTAAAACATGGGTCAGCAAACTAGCCCTTGGGTCAAATCTGGTTGTCACCTTTTTTGTAAAGTTTTGTTGGAATATTGCCACATCCATTTGTATATATATTGTCCAAGGCTGCTGTCATGCATTCATGCTTTCAGGATTGAGTAGCTGCAACAGGGTGTATTGATTACATGTCCCGCAAAATCCGACATGCTTATTCTGGCCTTTTACAGAAAAAAACTTGCTAACTCCTGCCTTAGAATATAATATATAATGATTATTATTTTTGTTGGAAGTTCTAAAGGGAAATAAAACAATTTGGGAGTGGGCAATGGTATCTAAAGTAAAAAAAGAAGTCAAAGAATCTGTAACTTTGCTGACTTGGAAGTCTTTACAGTCACATGAAGTTGAGTATGTGATTTAAAAAAAACAAAAACAAAAACAAATGCATACTCCAGTTTAATCCACAAACCTTACAAGATACACCTTTTATGTCACTTACCAATTAATCTTCCAACCACCAGAAACAACCACTTTTCTGATGCTTTTCCTTCTATTAGAGTACTTATTATTTAGAACATCATATAAGTAGATTTGTATCAAATAAATTATTTTGCTTAGTTTCTTTCACACATTTGAATATCTGTGAGTATGTGATTAAAAACTGTTCTTCATGACTTTCTATTTCAACTCTATGTTGGGGATGTTTTGTGATTTTGTTTTTTTTTTTGCTTTCTCTTCTCCCACACCCCCACCACAAAACCCAAAAGAAAATATACTGCTCATTGGGATATGTAGAAACTGGGGCATGACTGATTTCAAGATGTCACAGAATTTTATTGCTGATATTTCAGGTTTAGGTACTCAAAATTGGTTATTTTATGGAAAATACTAAATCTATGATGATATAACAAAAACATGAAGGAACTCCTGTACTGATTTTGTTAATATAAACTTGCATTACTTCCAATGTGTTTCACCATAAGTTTCCAGAAAGAAACTCTTCAGGTTTTCTTCTCAAAACAATTAAAGCCTGATATTTTAGGAAAGAGAATAGATTTCAATTAAAACATTTTTGTTTGTGCACCAGAGAGAATGATAGTGAGAGAAAAACATGCCAGAAAGTTTGCAGAGCTGAAAGAATAGAGATGGAATAAGTGAAGGTGCTCAGATAGAAAAGAATATTTGACTGAATAGTGGTTAAGTCCTTCTGCAGGCATTCTATATAGTTCTATAGGGATCCCACAGTCTTTTCAGTGAAAATCCTGGGAAGCAAGCAAAATGATGCACTAATGCATGTTGCCCTTTCAGTATGAAATTAGAGAGGAAAACACCAGGGTAATTTGCAAGTGAGATTCATGTTTAGAGAGAGGTATTCTCTAAGAGAAGGGCAAAACGCATACTAGTAAGCTACAAAGGGTCCTAGAAGTATCAAGCATAACTGCCTCATTCTAAAGTTTAATAATTAGGTGCTCATAAACTATAGTCCACGTAAATAGAACATTGACAATTAATTTTTTTGCATATAAGTTAGGTATGTACCTATCTTAAATGCATTGTGGCAATATAGACACTCAGAAGTACACCAAAATTGTTGAGTTCATAATAAAATAAAAATATCAGTGAGACCTTGCAATTCATTGAGGTTTCTGAGCCTTAACTTTTTTATCTGCAAGAAGAGAATATAATACCTATCTTGAAAGACTATTGTAAGAACAAAAAGAATTAGAAAATGCTGTGTAAACCTATAAACACATTATAATTATTGATGATGATTATTATAACAAATATAAACCAGTTGATATATGGACAATTTAAAAAAATCATGGGGTTCATAACATTTTATTGCCAGAAATTAATTTAGATACTATCTAATTTCTTCACCTAATGTTATATATAAACAAATTTAGTCCTAGAAATATGGAATGCCCTACTCAAAGTCATGCAGTTAAAAAGTCTATTATGAACTAATTTTTTTGTAGTTCTATTTGTATGTCTTTCAGGAATCTCCAAATTTTTCTCCAGAGTGGATGGACCAATTTACATTCCCACCAACAGTGTAGGAGAGGTCCCCTTTCACCACACTCCCGCCATCACTTACCATTTTTTTGTTGTTTTAATCTTAGTCATTCTGACTGGGGCTAGGTGGTATCTCATTGTGGTTTTGATCTGCATTTCCCTTATAATGAAGGATGATGAGCATTTTTTCATATGCCTTTTGGCTACTCATATGTCTTAGAGAGTGATTTTTTTTTTCAACTCATTCTTCTATCCTTTTAATAGGGTTAATCACTTTTTTCAGGACAGCTGCTTGAGTTCCTTGTGTTATACTAGTCTTTTTTGTTTTTGTTTTTGCCTAGGGCACATGTGCTCTCCAGAGACAGAGAGAAGGAAAGTGAGAAATTGCCCCCAGGGAAGATGGCCACACAGTAATCCCTTCTCCTCCCAGGATTTTAGGCATGCATGCACATGCACAAGGCATGATTTTCAAACCACCTGATCTGTGGCTCAAACAATGGTCAGCCATTTGAGAGTTTAATGCCTTAACCATCACACCACCTGATGACCCCATTCCAGTCCTTTTTCTCATACATGTCATCTCTTTAATACTCATAGCAATCCCATAAGATAGGTGAATCAGTATTATTTCTATTTCACAGATGTCATATCTAAGGTATGATAAGGCTGAAAAAGTTTTGTCACTCCATAGCTAATAAGCACAAGGGCTGCTATTCAAAGTTGACAGGCTGTCCAAGGTCCCCTAAACTCTCAATTCCCTGATCTTTTCATACTTTCATAGTTTCCAGGGTCTACAGACTCTTGTATTTCTGTATCAATTATTCAATGCCTGTTAGTCAGTCAGAGTAGAGAGTGGCATTTCCTTGAAAAAGAAAAAAGTAAACAAAAGCAAACAAAATATAATTTTTTTTTTTGGAGAGATTTTCGCTATAGGGCGCGTGCGCTCGTCAGACAGACATAGACATTAGAGACAGAAAGCGAGAAATCACCCCCCAGGGGAGATGGCCACGCCGCAATCCCTTCTCCTCCATTCTCCTCTCGGGATCTTGGGCACGCACGCAAACACACCTGCAAACACACCCGGCATGAGTTTTAAGCAACCGGGTCCAGGACACGAACTGCGGTCGACTACGTGCGAATCCAGCGACATAGCCATTACGCTAATTGCTGGTTCCCAACACTTCATAATTTTTTGACACCATCACATCTCTAAGGTTTCTGAGTAAATTACAATGTGTTTTCATTGTTTTCTATGTAAATGCAAACTATTTCAGTTAATATACTCATTTTTCATGATTTTACCATTTCATTTGCTTCAAATCATAAAAGAATGGGGTTGTACTTTTCCAGTTACACTTTTTGTTATCCAAATATCTCTCCAGTTGCTAGGGTTTCTCTACCATTCTTTCTATTAAATTGATAGGAATCTAGTTCTCCTAAAGGAATTACAAAATCAGACGGTTTCCTGTGCTACAAACCTCCAGTTTGCAAAAGGAGACTCCACAGGAGGCTGCCTCAAAACAGGACTTTCCTGTAGAACTCTGCAGTGTTACTTGACAACCACACCACCACCCTATGCCAGAGCTAATATCTATGTGCCACTCCTCTTAACCTCTTCTCACCTGACCAAAGCCCTCTGCACAACTTTCTCTTTGGTGTGAAAACAGGCTCCAAAAAGGCAGTAGCTGTGTTACAGATTCTGATGAATATCAGGAAATAATAGCAGGGTCAGGGAGAGATAGAGGGATTTATCAGAATAGGAGTATAGGAACTATACACTAGCCCTGGCATCTCCTTATCAAATAATCATACATCATTAAATTGGGAAGGGGAAAATTACTATTTTTAAACAAGCACAAAAAGTATTATTTTGGAGACTGGTAGAATGTGAGCAAGCCAGCTATTCATGCCATACCCAGGAGCTCAGACAGAACTAAATTATGCTGCAGATTAATGTATCGGTCAGTTCAAAGGTTAGACAAACAGCTGTTTCTCAAGGAGGCACACTACAAAGCTTAACTGTTCATTGGAAGGTCTGTAATGGTCTCAGTGGATTCCCAAAGGAATCGCTGTTATTTGTTTCTGATTGGGAGATATCCAAAGCTGACTCCATGCTACTGATGACCTTTCCTGCTAGGGCAAGGGGTGGGGGGAAGCTCTGGAGCCAGTGTGATTTGACCAGTCTCTGGGAAAGAAGAAGAAAAACACTCGCACATACAACATGTCTTGGGTAACTCAAAGATTCTGCACAAATCTGCAGTTTGTACGTGTGAATGAATGCTGGAGAGTCAAGAATTCTCTTTGCTTATTTCTGTAGAAATAGAAATTAGCTTAAAATAGTAAGCTATTCAGAAAGGTGGTTTATAGTCATCAGGTTTGATGTGAAACCATGTAAATGATAGTTAAAAAATAATAATGTTACATCTTTATTCAGTATTTAACATCATTTCCTTGATGATTTGAAATACTTGAGTTAAATAACTCTTCATATGAAACAGCTAGCTGTAAAATGGAATAAAAAAATATAAAAGACTCAAAGAAGAAGAAGAGAATCTAAATTAGAGTTGTAGATTGAGGTATAAAGTATATTTGAATGTGATCATATTTAAAGAAAAAAGTATTTCAATCTGAGGCTAAGAAGGATAAGGTAACTTCTTTAAGAGGTCCTGTGAGATTTTTTGAGATTTTTCCATGTTGACTTCAAATGTCTTCAAAGAAGATGATCTAACACTTTTTTCCACTCAGATATTATTTACTCTCTTTAAGACATTTAAGAGTAGTTACTATTAATTTCATGCCTCATTACCACAATAAAATACAAGACTTTTGGGGATTTTATCTCATATATAAGTTCTGTATTGCATTTACATGAATAAAAACCCTCATAAACTTTATTCCATTTTCACAAGTTCATTCAATATTCACTGAAATAAAAATCAAATTCTTAATAACTTATTAGAAACAAAGCATCTTGAGATACAGGGAAATAAGAGGAGAAAAATTTCTTCAAGAGAAGATGTGGTTTCTACCCAGAAAGAGCCATGCATAAACCTTACAATTTTCCTGGGGAGGGTAGTGGTGTGGAAAGGACTGCATCAGAACTATGTATTTATTCATACATCAAATACATATTCTTGTGGGTATTCACCAATTTATTCAACAAACATTCCTATATTCTATCTTAGAGTGAAGATATTAGAAAGATCCTTCCAGTTATAAAATAATTACCTAATTCTTGATTGGTATTAGTATAAAGACAATTAGCTGACATAAGAAGTCATTATTGAGAAATGAGATTGGTGCTTGGGGATAATATGGAGTAGGTCAAGAGAGCCACTTGGCTGAGAACATTTCAAAATTGAACTTACACAGATTAGAGAACAATGGTGCCTCTGATAGAAATAAGGAGGTAGAGAAGGAAACCAGTCTGAGGGAATGAGAGTACTGAATTAAACCCATTAAATCCCAGTAACATTCTCACTAGGCAGATAAAGATAAGGAACTCGAAGTTGGCAAACTTGAAAGACATAGAAAGGGTTTTGAAAGTCATAAGTTGATAACTTCACTAAAGAATCTGTAAGAGGAGAATAAAAGAATTTTAAACAACAAAAATAGCTCAATTTCAAAAGCTTAGTTTTGTAATGAAATGGGTTCATTTTGCCATTTGCACCTTGAAGTCCACATGTGAAGAAGATGCATGACTAAAGTTATCTGGATCTGAGAATTGTCATAGTGTAAAATCAAGGGATTCGATTGGCCCAAGTATAAGCCAGAACTATGTGGATGTCAATGGCTAGATGGTCCAAGCCAGGATGGGTGAAAACATCAGAAGCAGCTTTTTGTTTCAGATCTATTGATTAGGAGATGTGACTAAAGAGATCAATGAGTAGGGAGCACAGGTTCAATTAGGGTTGACAAAAATAAACTACCAAAAAGGGCTGCAATGTGCCACAGTGGAAAAAGCACCTGGAAAAGCACAACTGTGGTTCTCCAGATGGTCTCAGTCACAGTTTTTTGATCTCTATAATAAAGCTACTTCATGATAAATTGAGATACTGTAGGTAAGCCCACTATACGTATATGAATTTTTTCTCTTTCATTATTCTGTCTTCTAGTACAATGAATTAAAAATTCTGTATGCTTAATAAACATTTGTTTAAATCAGTTGAATTAATTGTGTCTATATAAGGGAGTGCTCTATTTTGAGGTCTTATGATGTGATTGTATGTTTGATTGAATTGCATGAGTTGTATTTTGTCTGAGGGTGACAGAACCAGATATGGATGTCAATAGAGCAAAGAACGGACCTCAAGTTTTAAGAAGCACTATCAGGAACAACACTCGGTTCTATAATAAAGAGAAAAAGTGTGAATCAAGAGCTAAAGTAAGGTGAGTGGAAGCTAGTTAGGGATGAGCTCTTGACTTTTGACTCTGATTTTCTCAAGAGCAAGAAAGCTTGTCTTATACACCCTTATATCCAAGGTGCCATAAAAAATAATTGTGCATTGGTGTCAATTAAAAAACAGGTGTGGTATAGTTTGATGTATTTCCATGAGGAAATATACACTATGGTTGTGGAGGAAGCAATATGGAGCCAAGAGCAAGATAACAAGATATCTTTTTAATACATTCATTCATTAAGATATTGGGGCCATCAGGTGGTGTGATGGTTAAGGTGCTGGATTTCACATGGCCAACTCTGTGGTTCCATTCCCAGACTTGGGAGCATGAAAAACATTTCAGACACATGTGTGTGCATGCCTAAAATCCTGAAAAGGGAATGGTGAAGGGATTTCATCGTGGCTATAGCCCTTAGGGGGTGATTTTTTTCACTTTCCTTCTCTCTCTGTATCTATCTTTCTGTCTTTGGCAAGTACATGTGCCCTATGACACTAAGCAAGACACACCAAATTCCTTCTATCATAGAGCTTAGTTTGGTTGAAGACATGTAGTAAATGTAAAATTGCATAAATCAGGGAAGGTAAAACCTGTATAGGAAAAGTTCTTGAAGCTGTTTTGAATCATTTGAGAAAAACCAAGATTAAGGTAACCTGATGAGCTGAGTGGAAATATCTCAGAAAAACGTTTAAAAAGAAGGGATTTGATGATGAAATACTAGGTTCAATAGATATAACAAATTAGTCTAGTTTTGAATCAACTAACTGAGAATGGGTAGACTGAAATTGATTTAATCAGTATTTACCAATCATGTAAGAGCCTTTAGATTCCAGGATCCATTTAGTAGGAATGGATGAGGTCTGGGGTTTACAGTGAATGATCACTCCTAGTGATTTTGATGTACTTGGTTCCCATATTTCACTATGAGAAACTGTTAATTAGATTGAAACTTGTTAAGGAAATAATTAGGTGCATGACTTGTTATACAAGGTAGAGTACTAGGCATGAGGGAATTTAGATTGAATTTAGATAGGTTGGAATTAGCCCTTCTTGGCCTGAAAGGTTAATTTTTTTCTACCTACTTTTTCCTTGAGGTCTAACACATCTTAAAGCATATTTGAAAGTTATGTATCAGACAAGGCTTTAAAGCTTCATTTTATAGAAACTATAAGAAAATAAATTCTGATGTAGGGTCAGCAGGTAGTGTGGTGGTTAAGAGCTCTGGACTCTCACATGGTCAATCAACCATGGTTCGAATCCTAGACCTGGTGGCTTGCTTTGTCTTTCTCTCTCGTGCTCTGACCAGCAGTTAGTGTAATGGCTATGTTGCTGGACTCCCATGTAGTCGACCACGGTTTGCGTCCTGGACCCGGTGGTTTAAAATTCACGCCGGGCGCGTGTGCGTGCATGCCCAAGATCCCGAGAGGAGAATGGAGGAGAAGGGACTGCAGCGTGGCCATCTCCCTGGGGGGTGATTTCTCACTTTCTATCTCTCTGTCTCTCTCTGTCTCTCTGGCGAGTGCACAGGCCCTATGGCAAAAACCTCTCCAAAAAATAAAAATAAATAAAAATAAAGTTAAATAAAATAATTCTTAATAAAAGTGAAAAAATACATTGAGACGAACTGGTACTACTTAAAAAATTTTATTTCAAGAAGTATATAAAAAAAGAAACTATAGCTACAAAGATATTTCTGTTTTCTATACTTTATATTTTCTTTATATTCAAAAGACAAGTTTTCCTCCATATTTTAATTTTGATTTAGTTTAGAACTTTGCAGTTTAGTAAGTTTATGATTTATATTGTGTAAAACCTAGAAAGTTCCTTAGGGGAAAAAATACAATAAATTATGTTGTAAGTCAGTTAGATACTTATTTTCTATACTCTAAAACAACTTTAAAAAAAGAAACTTGTTTTTAATATAAATTTACTTTTTTCAAAAAAAGATAATATTCAGAATAAAGTATTTACATGATTAATATTCAACATTTTAGAATTTGTGACATCTCTCAACTTGTTTTTATATTAGACCAAATTATTAATTTGCACTTTTTTGCATTGAAAAACCATATATTATTATTTTAAATTTAAACAGTCAAGAAAGGCATTATCAAATTGTACATTCTATCTCTTCTAAGTAGATTGTTGTCTAGCTACAAACTCTCAGACTTTATGGGGCTCCCAAAGATATTAATGATTAACTGAAGGAGGCACAGGATGAAACAATTTGGAGCCGTAGCATAGGAAGTCAAAGAACTCTCTACTCATTTTCATTGAACATGTTGATAAGTTCTAGTAATCTTGATAGTCTTTCAAACTGTGCCCTTGCTTCTTTCATGAATCTAAATGAACATAAAGACTTTGTGCTCTTATCTCCCTAAGGGTTTGGCCAAATTCTTGAGAAGGAAAATCATAATCCAGTATTCAAAAATACATGAATGAAAAGAATAATGAGAAAGTGAAAAGGAGATTGTGTTCTATCACTCTGTTGTCTTTTTGACTAGCTTTGGCTTTCTAGTTTCCTAGGACTATGGCTTGTTTCCAGCATGGTAGAGCAAAAGCATTGGACGTTTCCAACATAGTAACCGAAAATGTTGAGTATCACTTATAGAACCACTAAAGAATAAAGTACATGTGTGTGGTGTCCAAAGTTAATCTGGTAGTAAATTATGCATTTTAATATTTAAGTGGATGAATATGGAAGATTTACTGCTGAGTGAAGCAAGGCAGGCTATGAAAGAGAGACATTGCATGTCCCTAATTAATATATACGGACTGTCCACACTCTATGACAGAAACTGAAAGATTAGAAGATATAGAAGCATGGAAAATAGTTATGGATAATGGAGACAGTGTGGGAAGATGGTGGGACAAGGTGGAGAAGGTGAGGAAAGGAATCAAGGAGAAAAATAGAGAGTAAGTTTATATTACCAGACATTTATGGCACACAGAAATGGATGATTGTCTGCTGAGAATAACGTAGATGGTATCTTCAACTGGTCTGGTTTGAAGTGTATTCATGTTAGGTAAATTCACTTTACAAGCTATAGCGATTTATAGTGATTGAATGTATAAAAGAAATTTAAAAAATAGTTAAGTAGGCTAAACAGAATTGACTTTTCATATGACACAAAAGTCAGAAAGTAAAGAAGTGCTACTTTTTAAAATTTTTATTTATTTCTTCCATGTGATAGAGATGAGAGATAACGAGAGATATAGCACTCCTGAAAGGTCTTGACACAGTGACCCATGCCCAGCGTAGCCAACCTGGGGTCAAGGGCATACACACACCAGCATACTCAGGGAGGTCTCTGGACTTGACCCTGGATCCTTCACATCTGGGTCAGTCTCGCAGAACATTGTGTTTTATCACTATGCAACTGTCTGACCCTGGAATGATCACATTCCAGGTCTTCAGAAGTGTTCTCAGAACCATCTATAGCATATGTTCCACAGTTCACTCCATTATTTATTTAAGGATTTCTAAAAGTCCTTGTTTAGTCATGCTATTCATGATAAATCTGAATTTTTAAATTATTAAACTGCTTAGTAGTTAACATAATCCCCTGATTATGTTATAAACTTCCAAACTGTTAACTTGACATTCAAGAGAAATTTAATAAGTATATTTCAAGTTGAGTTCTTCAGAATCACAACTTTGGACATGACAGTAGCATAGTCTGCACAGCAATATCATCATATACCTTCCTAACCCAGAAGCCAGATCTCAGCCTAAGTCAGGAATGGTCCATCTATGGTCTCCACACCTGAGCAGAAAAAAGATGCGTTGTAGCCAAAGTTCTTACAGTTGACAATAAGTTCCATTTTTCCTTTTATCAGTTCGGTGTTCATTTTCTAGCTCTGTCAGCACACATTTTGTCCATAGAGTGGATCCTGGTTCTCTCTTTTGAAGGAACAAAATTAAACAGAAGCACCTACACTGTTTTGGGTGTAAACTTTCATTGGGGAGAGTAACAATTGGAGCTTGTCTTGCTGACTGAGCTGCAGAATCCCAACAACTCTCTTTGCAGAGGTCTGAAGATAAAGAGAGCTCAAAATCCCATCTCCCTTCCAAATCCTAGGGATTAACGCTGTGGTTATTTGCTCTTCATGTTAAGCCAGGCCAGAAGAATGGGCAGGGCCAGCCAGTAGGATAAAATCAGCAAAGGGGACAACTGTTCAACTTTCCTCCTTCTCACAGGGTGCAATGATGACAATGTAAGTTTGATTTCAAAACACTGAAGGCTTCCACCTCCAAACATGGAACAATAATAATGATAATACTCAAATAACCCAGAGGTACAAGGCAGACTTTGTGTGATTTGTACAAGTTCATGAAAGGGAGTCAGTGTTGCAACTAGAATTGGAGTAATTTCAGAAAAAAATGTTTTCCCCGACTTTAGCTCTAAACATGAAACTGAACTGTGATAAAAGAATGAACAAATTATTAGATGCTTAAATATTAAAAACAAAACAAACAAAACTATTGACATGGCATAGGAAGATAGGGTTAATTTATCTTCACGGGTTACTTTTTTTCTTTCTACTTTTTAAATAACTAGATAGCTCAACGGAGTGATTAACATGCTAAAACAACAAATGATCCTATTACTGCAAGGTCCTGACTTAACTGTAAAATCTCAGAGGTAAAGAGGTTTTGAGCCGACAGTGAAACTCCATCCTCTTGTACTTAGGTATGGCTCTGCATAAGGTAGAGTATGTCTGGTGCCCTGCTGTTTGGAAATGACCCAAAGGCAGAAGTGAAAGATGAAG
>NW_006159757.1:4833113-4854610 GCF_000334495.1 Tupaia belangeri chinensis
AGGAGAGACTAAGAATCTCTGAGGATTTGCTCTGTGAGGCAGAGATGTTTGCCTGTGAGTTACAATTTCCAAAAGAGGCTTCACTGGTAGTTTTGAACAATTTTGACTGTTTGGGTTCTTTGCCCTGAAATGGTGATGAAGGTCTCAGCAGTTAGTATAGTGTGTTGACTCTGGATAGCGACCCTGGAAAACTTTGGAAGCAGGGAAACATCATGTGGAGTCTTGAAAGACATAACCTGGACATGCAAAATACATTTTCTCTGACATTCTTTTCTCTCTCTTTCTCTGTTACACGCACATGTATTGATTTCCTTCTTAGCAGAGATCATGCATTGCAAGAAATAAAATCGAATATCAAGTGTTTTTGCCTCCAAATATGTTTTCCTTACTTATAAGAGAAAGACAATGCAGCATAAAAGAAAGGTATGGACTTTTTGGCAGTTAAGTTTGAGATTTCTTTGAATAAATTATGTTACAAAGGAAAAATGTCAAAACTGATAGTAACTTCATGTTGCAAGTTATCCCTTGGAGACTTGCTACTACTGCGTGTTTTTAAGCTTGAATACAGAGGGCTTCAAGCCTTGGTGCACCCGTGCATTTATAATGAAAATACTGGTTTGCAATTGTGAAAAGCAGATGGTGGTCTCTGGTTGCTTAATCTGTCAATGGAGAGGATGGAAGGAGGAAAAGTTCTCTTGTATGGTAAAACTTGCCCTATAGGCCCTTGCCTAAGTGCACCCGCTTACTGTTGCATAGGATGAGAACCTGGCCTCCGAGCAGAATGAGCTGCTAAAATCTGATCAGCAGAGCGAGTCTGCAGAAGGCTGTCATCACCCCACATGGTTTGCAAAAACTTAAAAGGGAACCACTTTCGTTTTTAGGATTTCTGTATGAGAGACAATCAGCTATTTCTTATGCTCAGGCATTGCAGCTAGTCTCATCTTTTTTTTAATTTGTATCATTTGTAGCCCTTTGTTTTGTTTTATTATGCCCAATCCTTGATTTCTCTATAAGCCTCTGCATTGCATGCGGTGGGCACTCAAACCTGGGTAGTTTCGTCGGGGAAGATAAGATCTGCAAGCATTTTCATTCTGGCTGTGTTTCTTTCTCTTGTTCACTCATCCTCTTCACTCCTGCTGCTGTCTTACAACACCACTGCCACACCCTTATTTTTGTCAGGGATTCACGGAAATGATTTGCTTTGAAGTGTGCACCTGCCCTGTGAATCATTTTATAAAAGGTGTATGTGCTTTAGCATTAGAGGTAATACTTTCCTTGTAAAGACCAGTGAGTCAGTATTTCTCAAAGGAGCCATCTCCTACATGAGAGAACAATACACCTCTATTCCCTACTGATCACACCTTCCAATATCACTTCTTCCAGGTGAATATATTTTGAGAGAGTCACGAATCAGGTTTGTCTGCACTGAGTAAAGTTGCTCTAATAGTCTCTAAATGCTGCTTTCAATGTGATCTTTCAAATTCCCAGAATGTTTAATATTTTTACTAATATAATGTTTTACCTTCTTTTTACAATGTAAACTTTAACTTTGTCGTACACTTTTACTAAATGTTTACAATGACATGACTTCATGTGTTAGAACTTCCAAATGCACAGAAAGGAAATTGTCAGGGAGTTCAAAAGCAGCTAACACATTTCAGTTGTTTTAAATGTTTAATACATGAGATTGTTGTGGAGTAGGGGAATGAGTGCTTGCCTTGGAGTTCTTCTATGTTTGGTGTGGAATTTAAATGTGAAAATGATTGTCAATTGCCTAGCACAAGACTTATTTTATTAGATTCACAAAACTGTTAATTGAGCCCGAATTTAAGTGTTTTAAGAACTCAGATCCAATGGATATAGAATTGAGATTGTCAGCATAAGATAAATCTAAACAGTAGTCATAGAGCAAAGAAGAAAAATGTGGTCTACCTAGTTTAATAATGAATTCCAGTGAATATCCCTTTTAAAAAAATTACTTATTTCCTGAGAGAGAGGCTCTCAACAGGGTTCTCATGCCTGATGGTCTCCAAACCCTGCAACCAGTCAGGAACATGGGCCCATCCATGCCTGGCATGTTCAGGTAGACCCAGGGACACAAACACAGAGTCATTCCAGGTGGCATCTAACTCATGGTGCCTCCATTATCTGTGCCACAGCAGCTAGGCCAGAGTAGTCTTATTTTTAATGGTAATATTCTGTCAGCGTTTTTATAAAGTTGAGATGCTATAGTGATACAGATTTTTTTTTCTTTTCTTTTTTCTTTTCTTTTCTTTTCTTTTCTTTTCTTTTCTTTTCCTTTCTTTTCTTTTTTTTCTTTTCTTTCTCTTTTCTCTTCTTTTTCATCAGTTTTGCTATATCACCAGAGAGATAGAGAGAGGAGGCAAGTAAGAAATCACCCCCCCCCAACCCCCGGACAGGTGACCATGCTACAATCCCTTCTCCTCCATTCTTTTCTGGGAACTTCGAGCATGCATGGCCATGCGACTGACATGGTTTTCAAGGGACAGGATCCAGGACTCAAACTGCAGTCTGCTAAGTGGGATTCAGCTGCCTTAAGCTCTGTGCCATCTACTGGCCCCAGAACAGATTTCTAAGTGTGGTTTTGGAAATAGAAGAAGGAGGAAGCCAGAGGTTGGTGAAAAGGAAGAGAATGAGGAAAAGGGAGATGAGAGAAAAATGATCAACTATTCTACACTAAGCACTTGAAGTGGAAAGCATTTATAGCATAATAGTTTTTAAAAAACTTGGGGGTGAAATTGCCTGAGTTCCAACCTGGCACTAGTTTGTAAGAGCTGTGTGACCACAATCAAGTGATTTAATGCCTCCAAACCACAATTTCCTCTTCTTCGAAATGGAGGTATAATAGTGCCTATCTTCTTTGGTTATTGTGAGGATTAAATGAGATAAGTCTCATGCATGCAAGTGTCTTTGTAAGGAATTAAGATTATCTATTATTGTAATATATTACCTTCAGGGTTCATAGCAACCCTTAAATGTAGGTGCATTTTCCCCACTTTTCTAAAGATAAGCACATTTTTCCTTGGCAAAAGAGAAAGTGTAGGTTTTCTCCTACCAGGGCCCATGTTCCTACCCCTACACCCTCCTGCCTGATAAGCTATGGAGAATCTCTAAATCATCCTCAGACGATTCTGTTTTTTTGTATATACTATTGTATTAGCAGTATGAATATATTTCATGTTCTCAAAGTTACCGGCATAGTTGTTAAGAACATATGCTTTAGGGAACCAATACAATATACAATAAATTCTCAAAATTGTTATACTTTTTAGACTTAGATATTCAATACTTTAGTCATATTTTTGTTGTCTCCTCAAAGCAAAATGTTATTAGTCCTTTTGGAAAGGATATAGAGCACTTTCTAAGTTAAAGCCACCTACATTAAAAAAAAATAATTCAGGGGCACAGGTGGCATGGTGGTTGGAGTGCTGGACTCCCATATGACCAGTCATGGTGAGTCCTGACAGCTTGCTTTCTCATTTTCCCTCTCTCTTTCACTGTAGCAAAAATTGAAAATAACAGTAGTGGCAAGGATCAGCAGATGGTGTAATGGTTATGTTGCTGGACTCCCACATAGTCAACCATGATTTGATTCTTGGACATGGGAGTTTAAACTCATGGCAGGCACGTATGTGTGCATACATGCCCAAAATCCCAAGAGGAGATTGGAGGAGAAGGGGCTATGGCATAGCCATCCCCCCACGGGGGTGATTTCTTGCTTTCTGTCTCTCTCTCTCTCTCTGTGTGTGTCTCCAAGGAGCACACATGCTCTGTAGCAAAAATCTCTAAAAATTAATTAATTAATTAATTAATTAATTAAAAAATTAATAATAGTAGCAATGATAAATAAAATTGCATAAATAATTTTTTGAAAAAGTCTGTTAAAGCCTACAATAGATAAATCCCAGAGGGAAATAAAGAGATGTGTCAGGGAATATTGGACTTATTGCTTTGTCCCACTCCCTTTTCCAACTTTTGTGTCCAATACAGAAAAATAATAAATCCTCTCTCATTTGCCCCACCCCAAATAATTGATTTAAGGACAAAAAAGATGACTGATTTGAGGTACCCGAATTCTGATTCCTATCTGTTTTAGTTATTTTTGGAATTTATGAAAATGGTTTGAGCTTTGAAATAAATTTTTTTTTGACCAATGAAGCAGAATAAAGGGACTAAATTGAAGAGAAAAACAGACAGCTTCACAGTAATAATAAATGACTTTATATTCCATTTTCATTGATAGAGGAACTAAACAAAAGACCAATAAAGAAACAGAGCACTGAAAATTAGAAAATATCTGAAGGCAAATGGAAACAATAACACAACCTGCCAAAACTTATATTCAGCAAAAGCAGAAATAAGAGGAAAGTTTATAGCAGCCAAGGCATACCATAAAAAAAAGAGAAGGATCTCAAACCAATAGCCTATCTTCAGGCCACAAAGAAAAAAAAAAAAAACTAGAAAAATAACAAAGTAAACTAAAGATTGCAAAATGACAGAAATATTGATAAAGCAGAGATTAACAAAATAAAGACTAAAACAAGAAAAAAATCAACATAAATGAGTTATTTTTTTGGGAGGAAAACATAATTGACAACCCCTGGTAAGGTAAACTAATACAAAAGTGAATTCTTTAATAGCTACATAGAAAAGATAAAATAGGAACATTACAACAGAAGTCACATACATATAAAGAATTATAAGAGATTCCCAGAAACAATTATGCAACATACATAAAAATTAGCTCAGATTAAAGCCCTAAATGTAAGAACTAAAACTACAAAACTTTTAGAAGAATACATAGGGGAAAGCTTCGTGATCTTGAATTTAGTAATGACTTCTTGGATATAACACCAAAAGAACAGGCAAAAGTGAAAGCATGCAAGTATACTATATCAAACTCAAAAAATTTCTGTGAGTCAAATGAAACAACAAATTAAAATTTCAACCTATAAAATAAAGAAGATATTTGAAAATCAAATGTCTGATAAGAGATTGATATCCAGAATATATATACATATATATACTTATATATGTATCATATATATATATATATATATATATATATATCATCTGAAACTCAAGAATAACAAAATGACCCAATTAAAAATGAATAAAGTATTTGAATTTAAATGTCTCCAAAGAAGAGCTATGAATGGCTAAAAACATTTGAAAAGGTGCTCAACATGATTAATTAATAGACAAAGGCTAATCAAAAGCATAATGTAGAATTATCTCATACTCATTAGGAAAGATACTATAAAAAAGCAAAACAAAACAAAAAGGGGAAACAAAAAAAGTATTGACAAGAATGTGGAGAAACTTGAACCCTTACACACTGTTGTTGGGAGTATAAAATGGAGTAGTCTCTATGGAAAACAGTACGGAGTTCTTTAAACAATTAAAAATAGAATTACCATATAATCCAACACCTAGTATAAACTCAAAATAATTGAAAGTAGCATCTCGAGTAGATATTTGTACACCCATATTTGCAGCATTATCCACAATAGAGACGAGATGGAAGCAACCAACAGTCAATGAATGGATAAACTCAAAGAATGTAGTATACGGATACAATGAAATACTAGTCAGCCTTAGAAAGGAAAGAAGCTCTGTTTATACTGCAACATGGATAAACTTCGATGATACTATGTTAAGGGAAATAAGCCAATCATAAGAAAAATACTCCATGAGTTCAATCATGTGTGTTACCTGAAGTAGTCAAATTCATGGAAATAGGTGGTTGCCTGGTACTGAGAGGAGGAATAGGGTGCTTTTATACAATGGGTGGAGAGTATCAGTTTTACAAAGTGAAAAACTTTTGGAAAAATCAGTTACACAGTGATGTGAATACAATTACACTACTGAATTATACACTTAATGATTAAAAAATAAATTTTGGTATGCGCTTGTTTTAAAAAAAAACTCAACTGAAAGTATTAAAAGTACTTATATATATGTACATATGAAATGCAGAAGAAAAATGTGGGGGAGAGGGGACAACAGGTGGCATGGTGGTTAGTGTACTGGACTCCCACATGTCCAAACACTGTTCAAGTCCCATACCTGGTGGCTTGCTTTATCATTCTCTCTTTCTCTCTGGTGAGCACACATAACCTATAGGAGACTTAAATAAACATAAATAAATAAGTAATTTTTAAAAATAAAAAAAAAGAAAATGTGGCGGAAAAGATTTCATTTGGTAATTGATTATTGAACAAAAGCCCACAAAGTAAAATGAAATATTGGAAAAACTATTGCTACTTGAATTCTATTCCACTGGACATTTATCAAACAATTATATTGCAAAGTAAAATGTTTGACATGTAATGGGTATTTAATCTTTGTTGAATAGATGATTATATTTATACACACACACACACACATATACATATTAAATTTTAACATATCGTCAGAGGGTGTGTGTACTCACTGGAAAGAGACAGAGAAAGAGGAGAGAGGGAAAGCACCTGCCATGGGAAATGCAATCCCGTCTCCATTTCTTTTCCATTTGGGATTTTGGGTATACATGCACACACGCCTAGTGTGTTTTTCAAGCTGCCAGGTCTGAGACTTGAACTGAATGATCGACCATAGGGATCTTTGCAAAAGAAAGACTTTGAGGTGAGAAAGACAAAAAAGAAAAAAAGTAGGAGGAAAAGGAGCTTTGCAAAAGAAAGACCTTGGGGTAAGAATTACAAGAAAAATTAAAAAGGAAAAAATCAGATAAAAAAAGATAAAAGAAAGAAGAGGTATATTGGTAAAGGGAATTGTAGTAAATGAGGAAAGAAAATGACTGAATAAGTTTAAATTTCAGAATATAAAAAAATTAAAAATAAAACAGTTTAAATTTAAATAAAAACTGCCTAGGAGTTAGAGCTGAGATAGAAAACTTATGCTATTTAAAAGCAAACTCTGAGAGCCAGCAGGTGGTATGGCGGTTGATGTGCTGGACTCCCACATGGCTGACCACAGTTTGAGTACTGGACCTGGTGGCTTGTATTTTTGCTTTCCTTCTCTCTCTTTCTCTCTGTCTGCCTCTCTCTGGTGAATGCATGTGCACTATAGCAAACAAAATGATGCTAATCGTAAATAAAATTAAATAAATAATTAAAAAATAAAGTAAACTCTCCTAGGTCAGCTCCATAATGGAGCAGTTAAATGCTTTACTTAGAAAGCTGGAACCCATTTGGCTGACCACAATTCAAATCCCAGCCCCATTGAGAGTTTTTTTCTCTCTTTCTGGTGAATGGATGTACCCTCTCATAACAACAAAAGTAAACTCTATTGGCCCGTACTAAAAGAAGAAAATTAACAAAGATATTGTGAGGTGCTCCCTCTAGCTAATATCAAATAATTATACAGAAATTAAAATAATGTTTGCTAAGGGACCAGCAGTTAGAGTAATGGCTATGTCGCTGAACTCTCACGTAGTCAACTGCAGTTTGAGTCCCGAACCCGGTGGCTTAAACTCACGCCGGGCGTGTGTGCATTCATGCCCGAGATCCTGAAAGGAGAATCCCTCCTGGGGGGTGATTTCTCTCTTTCTGTCTCTCTGTCTCTCTCTCTGTCTGTCTGGCAAGCGCACATGCCCTATAGCAAAAAACAAACAAACAAACAAACAAAACCTCTCCCCCCCCAAAAAAATTAATAATGTTTGCTAGAGACCTTTAAAAATTGACAGATGAAGAAATATGAAATAAATCCAGAGAGGTGAATATGATATAAATGACTTCAGTTAGCAAAATGAGATTTTGAAATTTGAAAATACAAAAATTAAAACTAGATAACAAGTGTTTTATAGTATTTACATGTAAGTCCGAGTTGTTTAGAAAAACAATTACAAATAAATAATTTCCAAATATTTTCTCCCATTTCAAAGGTTATCTTTTTACTCAATAATATTGCATCCTTTGCTGTGAGGAAGCTTTTTAGCTAGATACAATCCCACTTGTCTATTTTAAGGACTATTGCCTATGTTTTAGGGGTCTTATTTAAGAAACCTTTGTCTACGCTAATGTCTTCAAGAGTTCCCCTTATATTTTCTTCTAGTAGTTTTATACTTTGAGGCTTTATATTTAAATCTTTCATTCATTTTAACTTGATTCTTATTACTCATGAGAGATAGTGGTACAGTTTCATCTTTCTGCAGATGAATTTTCAGTTCTTTCTGCAGAATATTCAGCTCTTTCATTTGCTTAGAAGACTTCTCTCCAGGGATTGATATCCATAATGTAAAGGGAACTCAAGCAACTTGTCGGTAAAGAAACGAATAATCTGATTTTAAAATGCGGGCACATGTGCATGCGTACAAGATCCTGAGAGAAGAATGGAGGAGAAGGGATTGCTGTGTGGCCATCCCCCCTGGGCGGTGATTTCTCACTTTCTCTCTCTTTGTCTCTGTCTTTCTGGCAAATGCACATGTCCTATGGCAAAAAGCTCTCCAAAAAAAAAAAAAAAAAAAAGGGTAAATGAATTAAATAGACAGCTTTCTAAAACAGACTTATGAATAGTCAAATATATGAAAAAAAAAGTTCAGTTTCTTGTCATAAGGGAAATGCAAGTTAAAACCCCAGTGTGATATCATTTAACTCTAGTTAGAATGGCTAGGATCAAAAAATAAAGAGAAACAAGTGCTGCTGAAGAGATAAAGAAAAAGAAACCCTTTTACACTATTGTTGGGGAATGTAAATTAATACAATCTCTGTGGAAAACAATATGGGGGTTCCTCAAAAACCTGCAAATAAAACTACATATGACCAAGTAATCCTACTCTTTGGTATGTACCCATATGACAGGAAAACACTCAATCTTGCACATCTATGTTAATTGCAGCATTAATCACAATTGTTAAAACATGGAACCAACCTAAGTGTCCCAAAACTGATGAAGAGGTTAAAAAAATGGCTTATATATACTATGGAATATGACTCAGCTATAAGAAACAATGAGATCATATCATTTAATTCAAAGTAGATGAATATGAAAGACTTAATATTGAGCAAAGTGAGCCAGACATTGAAAGAAACACACTCATATATAACTCCACTCAAATTGTTCCAGTGTCTTTATTCCACAGCAGAGACTGAGAGATCTGAAGATACGATAGTAGAGAGGATAAGTATAGATACTAGAGACTATATGACAGGAGAGTGGACATTAGAGAGTGGGTGGTAGAAGGCAGGTATGAGATGCAAAGGGAAGAAACATTTAACACAAAAAATATAAAGTTTTCTGTTAAAAAAAAATATATATATACCACATACATCATGATGCAGACTTTGTGTAAAATGTGAAATTGATCTGAAGATACAACTAAAGGAAGGAAGAAAGAGAAAAAAAGAAAAAAACCCATAAAACAAACCGAACAATCTACAAAGAACCTCCTCCATGATTCAAGTTGGATGAACATTTTGAGAGATACATAAAGGACATACATGGTCTGTGTTTCCTAAGAAGCTCACAGCCTATTTCAGAAGAGGAAGTCATTGATTTGAGTTCAGACCTCAGGCAAAGCTGGGCCCAGGTCTCAAAGACAAAATGACTAAGGAAGAAGTACAGGAATTGAGGATGACAGAAGGTTTTACTTAAAAGATACAGGTTGGCATTCTCAGGGACACATAAAATCATTGCGAAAAATAGCTAGCTCTACTGGCAGCATAGAACTCGATAGAGCACTTTCACCCAAGTTTCTATCTGTTCAACTCTCTTTGTCTCAGAAAATATTCCTTTTTCTTCTTCATCTTCTTCTTCTTTTTTTTTTGTTTTATTTAACTTTGTTTATTTATTTTAATTTGACCAGAGAGGGACAGAGTGAGAGAGAGAAAGAGAGGAAAGGTGAGAAAGCAAGCCGCCAGGTCCAGGACTGGAACCATGGTCGGCCATGTGGGAATCCAGTGCTTTTAACCACCACGCCACCTGCTGGCCCCTCTTTTTTTTTTTTTGATTCTGCCAATAAAGACAAGCAAACAAACTTCAATAAGACCTCAAGTTTGCATTTCTTCCCTTTTTTTTTTTAAGAAAGAGATTTTTTGCTATAGGGTGTGTGTACTTGCTGGAGAGACAGAGAGATATAGAGAGACAGAAGGCAAGAACTCACCCCCTAGGGGGGATAGCCATGCCGCAATCTCTTCTCCTCCATCTCCTCTCAGGAGTTTGGGCACACATACACATGCTCCTGGTGTGAGTTTTAAACCACCAGGTCTGGGTCTTGAACTGTGGTTGACCACGTGGGAGTCCAGTGACATAACCATTATGCCATCTGCTGATCTCTCAAGTTGCATTTCTTAATATCATTATTTGATGTCTAAGTTGACCCAGGATTTCATACTATCCATCCAGAAAAACTCTGGGAAGTTGAAATGTATACTTGGCCCCTGAATTCTGCAGTGTACTCCTTTTATGGTCTAGAGTCTAAGATAAGGCAGAGTTATTCCAGGAAACAATTTGCTTTGAATTGTGAACACAACTTCAGAGGCAGAAGGAAAATAAAGATCAATTGCAGTAAAATTTTAAAAATTTATAAAGATACAATTTGAGGTAAAGAGGTGAGATGGAGAATAGAAGAGATTTTCAGAAATAGTTTACCAAAAATTTAAAATATTACTTAAAAATGCATGCTGAACTATCATACTATATCAGTCACCTGAAAAGTTAACAAATTTATCCTTTTATTGAATGAGACGATAGTTAATGGTCAAATTTATATTCAAACCCATTCTCTCTTTTTCTTGCTTCTGTTCTCACTCACGTGCTCACGTTCTGTCTTTTGTCCTGATCAAAGTACTGTTGTTTTGCTGAAGGCGTGCAAAGCACCATGGCTTTCCTAAGCAGCCAACAGGAGCTTTGTGATGGGACCTTCAGCCTCTGCTGCATCACACGAGCCATTTGACACTGGAACAAAATCACTGCACTTTGATAATTAAAAGTTTGCTGGTCATACATTTTCCATAAACTTGCTGAAAACCCCTTATACATAAAAATACATGTTATGAAGAAACTATACATGGATCTCAAAATTTCTTTGTACCAAAAGAAACAATTATTTTAATTCTGTTCTTTCACCAAACTTTTTGAAATTGTCCAGAGATACACACACACACACACACACACATATATATATATGTGTGTGTGTGTGTGTGTGTATCTCTGGATACTTTCAAAAAGTTTGGTGAAAGAACAGAATTAAAATAATTGTTTCTTTTGGTACAAAGAAATTTTGAGATCCATGTATAGTTTCTTCATAACATGTATTTTTATGTATAAGGGGTTTTCAGCAAGTTTATGGAAAATGTATGACCAGCAAACTTTTAATTATCAAAGTGCAGTGATTTTGTTCCAGTGTCAAATGGCTCGTGTGATGCAGCAGAGGCTGAAGGTCCCATCACAAAGCTCCTGTTGGCTGCTTAGGAAAGCCATGGTGCTTTGCATGCCTTCAGCAAAACAACAGTACTTTGATCAGGACAAAAGACAGAACGTGAGCACGTGAGTGAGAACAGAAGCAAGAAAAAGAGAGAATGGGTTTGAATATAAATTTGACCATTAACTATCGTCTCATTCAATAAAAGGATAAATTTGTTAACTTTTCAGGTGACTGATATAGTATGATAGTTCAGCATGCATTTTTAAGTAATATTTTAAATTTTTGGTAAACTATTTCTGAAAATCTCTTCTATTCTCCATCTCACCTCTTTACCTCAAATTGTATCTTTATAAATTTTTAAAATTTTACTGCAATTGATCTTTATTTTCCTTCTGCCTCTGAAGTTGTGTTCACAATTCAAAGCAAATTGTTTCCTGGAATAACTCTGCCTTATCTTAGACTCTAGACCATAAAAGGAGTACACTGCAGAATTCAGGGGCCAAGTATACATTTCAACTTCCCAGAGTTTTTCTGGATGGATAGTATGAAATCCTGGGTCAACTTAGACATCAAATAATGATATTAAGAAATGCAACTTGAGAGATCAGCAGATGGCATAATGGTTATGTCACTGGACTCCCACGTGGTCAACCACAGTTCAAGACCCAGACCTGGTGGTTTAAAACTCACACCAGGAGCATGTGTATGTGTGCCCAAACTCCTGAGAGGAGATGGAGGAGAAGAGATTGCGGCATGGCTATCCCCCCTAGGGGGTGAGTTCTTGCCTTCTGTCTCTCTATATCTCTCTGTCTCTCCAGCAAGTACACACACCCTATAGCAAAAAATCTCTTTCTTAATATATATATATATAGAGAGAGAGAGAGAGAGAGAGAGAGAGAGAGAGAGAGAGAACTATTAGGTAAAGATCACAGTAATTTCTTTTTTACTTTTTTGTTATTTTGTCTTATTTTGCCTCATTATTATTACAGTGATGGTTAGACTTGATCAGGGGAGCACACTGTAGGTAATAAATTAGCACAGAAGATCTCCAGAGGTCAAAGGACCAAAATTTCCAAATATTTAACTCTTTTCAATGACCAAAATAAACTAAATTATATAGTAATGTGAGCTTCTTGATAAGTATAGGGAACAATCACTAAAGAATAACCAATTCTTGCAGTGTAAAATAAGGAAAATATGACTGGATCAAGATGTACTATGAAGCAAACAGCTACTCACAACATCTATGGTTGTGGGCTACTTCAAATCCTGTATATTCCTTTATATGTGACTTTAGGCCTGACGTAAAAAGCACAATACAAACACAATATATAATCAATTACCTCCTGATAGATTCAACCCCAAGCTATTTCTCGTACGAAATGTACCTGTGTTTTTGGTAATCTGTTAGTAGCCTATGGTTTCGTTATGAACTAGATCAATGGGTAACTCACATAATCTCTTTGTGCCTTAGTTTTCTCAAATGTAAAATGGGAATAGAAAAAGGACCTACTTCAAAGGCTTATATAAGGATGATTGTGTCATTGCACACAAGGAGCTGGCATAGTGTCTGTTGTTTAATAAGGACTGAGGAAGTGTTAACCATTTCATTATAGTTACTGTGTTTCCATGTATATGTAAAATATAGGCAGGCTAAAGTATCTCATAGCACACAGTTTACATCAGAGACACGATTATTTGCTAAACTTTTTGGTGATACAAAGATGATTAATCTGTTATAAAGATCTGTTATATAAAGAAAGTTAAAAATGTTTTATCTTTTTCCTTTATATATGATTTAATGTATTAATTTGGGGTGATGACATGGGTAAATAAATTATAAGAAGAAATTTGGGAAATGGGATGGGGTTTAAACATCACTGATGGGGACCAGCAGTTTGTGTAATGGTTATGTTGCTGGACTTCCATGTAGTCGACCGTGGTTCGCCTCCTGGACCCAGTGGCTTAAAGCTCATGCCAGGCGCCTGTGTGTGCGTGCCCAAGATCCCGAGAGGAGAATGGAGGAGAAGGGATTGAGGCGTGACCATCCCCCCTGGGGGGTGATTTCTTGCTTTCTGTCTCTCTGTCTGTCTCTGTCTGTCTGGTGAGTGCACGCGCCCTATAGCGAAAAACTTTCAAAAAATAAATAAATAAATAAATAAATAAGAAGAAAAATAAACATCGCTGATGTATTGTAAACCCAAGGACTACTTGGAGCAGAGATTTGTATTCCTTATTTCTTATTTAATCATCTTGGGTAGTCCCATTATTTTTTTTTCATTTTGTATATACTTAATAACTGCTTTTAATCATCATAGAACAACATTATATCCTATAAATGGAACATAAGTTGTGGGGAGAAAGGAAACATTGAACACCTAACCTCCATTGACCTACAGAAAATAAACTGAAGGTAACTAGATTCGATGACCTAGTCACCTAGTGACAAAACTAGAGTACAGTGAAAGCTCTACCGTTATTATCGATACCATGTGAAAAACCAAATGAGATATCTTTAACAGAATATTGCCTTGTCTGATGGGCTGCATGTCCATGGGAATAGGATCCGAAAGTTAAAAGGATATTACTGTAGTTACTGAAAGATAAAAGACCAGATTCTTGTATTAGCAAAACTGTTATCTTCAATATAACCATTTTTTCCTAGTAGCCTATGCCAAGTGTTAATAACTTTCTCTCTCTCTCTCTCCATGTGATAAGATATTTTTAAATAGTTTCAATAAGGTTGTATTCAAAACTTAAGCCAATGCTCACTCAGCTATGGGAGGAACAGAAATATTTTTTCCTGAAACAAAACAAAACAAAACAGTAAGTGTGATTTTAACAACCAGAGCCATAAGAGCAACAATGTATGTATGTTTTTACTTCTTTCTATTACACTCCAAGTCCATTTGTACCAACAGTAGCAACTTTCTTTTATCCCATATCATCAAACTTCTGGAGTCACAGGGTTATTAATCACACTTTGCACTTAGGTGGCTTGAGTTTGAAAGGGTTGAAAAAGAATTGCTCAGAATTCTATAAACAGCCATTAATCCTTAAGGGGAAAAAAAAAATCAGGAGATTTTTGTGCTTTGTAATCATTTTATTCAAAGTATTCAGTTTCTAGAATTATCATATGCTTGTCATTTTTTATAGGAACCAAGCTCATGAATGTTTTTCTAGATGTGAAAAATAGAATATGGTGATAGTTTTAATACTAGCAAACTTGAACCGTTGAAGGGACCTGGGCTTTAGGTCTCACTGCTTTGCCATCTTTTACTTTTTCTCATCTTTGTTTAGAGGTCATTTTCCCCAGGAAGCCTTCTCTGATGCTGGAATGAGCTCCACTGTGTGCACCCACTACCCTCTGCCAGTTGCATGCAGTAGCACCTACACAAGTGATATCACTTGCTTACATGATTCTAGTTCTTCATAATAACAATGTAATATCTAAGGACGCAATCTGTTTTATTCATATTACTTTCTCAATTTCAGATCAAGTGCTCATGATGGACAATAAACATTCTTCATCAAATAAAGAAAACTCTCTATGAAGTTGTGAGTAAAATTCAGACTCTGCCATGATCTAATTGTCTGACCTTAGGCAAATCATTAAACTTTCTAGTTATCAGTAGCCTTCCTTGCTAAAAATAATGCTAACGTTTTGGGGGCAATTTTCATGTATTAAGTACTGTTCTGAATAATGTGTTAACACATCAAGTCCAATAAAAATCCTATGATGATGACACTTTTATTATCCTTAATTTATAGTTGAAAGAATTAAGACACAGAAGGATAAAGTAATCTGTGTGCTAGGCAGGCTAATAACTGGCAGAATTGAAAATCTAAATCTGTGCTCTGTGCTATTTAAATGATTTTTCAGTTTTGTTTCAAAATGTTGAATACTGAAATTTTGGTAAAAAAGTCTTTCCCATCGATTGGATCTGAGTACAAAACCTAGCTCAACGATCTTTAACATTCTTACTTGCAAAATATTCATAATATTTACCTTGATTTGCTGACCTAATAGTCAAATAAACTAGTTGTCATCATATACAATAATTTAATAAATAATATACTTTTAGTGTTGTTGAAATAAAAATAGTATACCCATGTGATTTGATTCAAAGAATAGAATGGTTTGAAAATATGTTCTTCTGAAATACCATATAATAATTAGGAAGAAATGAAATAGTGATTATTAACCAGAATTGTTGAAATTAAAGATTTACTGTGGCTAAACTATTTGGGAAATTTAAGTTTTCCAGTTGATTCGGGAGTAACATTTTATATCCAGTAAATGGAAGAATCTGGGTTAAAACACAGACAGTGCTAACAGCAATAAAAAGAAAGCAAACCCTGTTTTATTTCGTTAGACCGGATGCAATACCCCTGGTTTTCAGAAGAGGAAACAGAGGCCCAGGTATCCATGGTCAAACTGATAGCAGGAAGCAGGAGGATGAGAAGATGAATCTGTCTGACTCCAGGGCTCTGTGCTCTTATTTTTTTTTTCCTCTTTGGAAACATGGTTTTAGATAATATATACATTTTTTTCTACCATGTGCATATCCTTGTGTAGCTTCTGTTCAGGGTACTCAGTTCCAAGAAAGCCCATTAATTCTCTCAACACATTATTTATGGTGTCCCCAGTTGAGAGGGTTGTGCTGCCTGGATGTCACAATCTCTGGAATTAAGGCGTATCGAGGAAAATGACTTTGTTTTACTTGCTTTCCAGAAACAGAGATTTTCAGTATTACCACTTTAAAGTTTAGCCACTCATTTTTATTTTTTCTAAATCAGAAGATCTGAAACAACTTTGTTTCCAGATGCGCTAGTCTAAACGGGTCATGAGGCAGAATTGTCTAAAAGAAAGAGGGAGGGAAAACTTGTTAAATGGGCATTCAGCCAAACCCTGAAGAATGAACACAGCATTTTCAGAGTTTTCAGAATATTAAGAACAGGTCATAAGTAAAAGAAAATAGGAAATAAGGACCGGAGGTTGGGAAGCCTGGAGTCAGTTCAGACTGTCTGAATCACTTATGTTGTGGTGGTGATTTGAGCTGACAAAATGTTATTGGAGGGATCACTCTCCTCAACACTGTTTGCTTTGGGAAGTCAGGCAGAGATTTATTATGGCTGAAAGCCTTTACAGCTGTCGGATGTAGTGCTGGGTTAAGAGAGTTGAAAATATCAGCTGAAATTAATAGCATGAGTTGTGATTTTGAATATTTGCAACAGTTGCAATGGGAAAAATAAAACCACAGACTCTAGTTTTGTTCTGTATATATGATTCCATTTGATTGGGAAGAAAATAAAAAGTCTTTACATATCACGGCAAGAAAGAAGGCAATCCAGTATCCACTGAATATAATCCAGACATCTGAAATGTTGATTTACAAGGACTGACCATTAACATGATGGAACTTAAATGTAAGTAAAGTTAGATTTTATATGTAGAATGATTCAAGAAAATCCTAGAGGTGATATCTTTCCAAAGAATGGCCATCAAGTAGAATAACAACCAGTACAATTCATAGGTGTCAGGATACCAAATAGGTTAAGAAAATGAAGATAGATAGGTACATAGATTATATAGATATATATTTTCAACTTTTAACCAACATTTTATATCTATGTATCTGTATATGCAGTTGAGATCTGAAAATGTAAGCTCAAATTCAAAGAGAAAGATTTCAAGTTTTTCTTTCATTTCTAAGTCCATAGACAGAGTCAAGAACTGTACAGATTTCAAAAAAGTAAGCAGATTTCTGTGATGTGGGAAATACTCCTAACTAATATTTATTATGAAACTCTAAGTATGTATATTATATGCTGATTTCTGAAACTTTCTTGGCTATAGAATTTGTTTTTCGGGAATAATCTCATGACCAGTTCCTTCCAAATGCACTATGAAAAACACAATTTCTGAGTGAAATGTATGTATTGAGAAGTTCTTCTATTACTTGCCTTAGAGGATCATACTTACCAAAAATTACTTAGGATTCTTAAGCGACAACTGCAATTCAGAAGAAGTTGGAGTATACTTATTGGGTATCTACTTGGTGCAAAGCCCTGGAATTGGTGTTGCATATAATATAAAAACGAATATGATGTCATCCCAGCTGGAAAGAGGTCATTTTCTCAGATGTAATAGCAACATCTCAGAAAATTCAAGGGCCATTTCATTCAAGGAGAATGAATTCAATCTAGACAGATCTTATTCCCATATTGTTCTTCAAGACAACCTAATTCCTTATGTTCTTAAATAAGATATTGCATAGAAAACTTTCCTTTTTCTCTAAAATAATATAGACCATTTCATTGCAAATATGGGAATAAAACATGTATCTTATTTTTATATAATACGGCTTTAAAAGTAGATTACCTTGTAGGGAGATTTGTAGCTTTAAAAACATTTTAGCATGTACAATACCAACCATTATACATATATGCTTGTTAATATTCCCAGCAATACAAAGAGTTTGCTCTTGTTGATTCCTTCATTGATGATGAAGAAAGAGAGGTTTGGGAGTTTGAGCTGCATAGTGGAGACAGACATCAAACCTAACTCATCATAAAATCTCTAAGTCCCCATGTGCTGCTACATTCACTTTTATAATTCTAGTACTTTCTTCCCCACCACCCCCCCCAAAAAAAAATAAGAAACCAAGAGACTCTTAAACAGAGAGATTCTATGAAAGAATATATTTAGTGTTTGGCACAAAATAAAAGAAGAAGCATAACTATTTCTAGATAAAGCAAAGCAAAATATGCCATTTCAGATAGATTTCTGAATCAAATGACCACTGCAGTACTAACAAACATGTAAGGGGTACATTTTCCTATCAACACAGCTTCATGTTTAAATTCCATATCAACACTTAGAAAAAACAAGGAGCTTAAAGCTGTTAGAGTTGATGCTTGGGGAGGAATCTCCCCACACTTTATATTATTATTTAAGATTTTGCCATAGGGGACATATACTCATCAGAAAGACAGAGAAAGACAGTGAGAGTGAAAGTGAGGAATCACCTTCCAGGGCATGGCCACACCACAATCCCTTCCATTCTCCTGGGATTTGAAGCACACACATCAATGTGCCCGGCATGAGTTTTAAGAAACCAGATCCAGGACTTGAACTGTGGTTGGCCATGTGGAAGTCCAGTGTCTTAATCACTACACCACCTGCTGGACCCAACACTTGATATTATTACTAAAGGAGATGAAGTTCTTTTTGGTATATGATCAAGGTGTATGGGTATCATCCAGACTTCAATACCAGTCATATTCAGAAGACACTGAAAAACACAATCAAAAGCTTTTTTATATGAAATTGTTAATAAACAACAAAACAACTGCAAATAAAGTATAAGTGATCACTAAAGTGTTAGTGAAGGTTGAGCAGAAGTAGTTCCCAGGTTCACTTGTGGTGGTATCTGCTGCTAGACTCTGCTACTCAATAGGTTGAGGCCACATGGGGGCCTGGGTTTGATTCCTGGTCCACCCTAACAAGCATGCCTGTAGTTTCAATTATCCCAGAGGTTAGGGCCAAAAAATTATGACAAAGCAAGCCACCACCTAATAAATAAATAAGTAAATACAAATTAAAAACTAGAGAAAGATAGTCTTGTCTTTCACCATATTTGTCAACCGTTCAAAATGTGTATCTATGGGCTGGATGGTGGCACTGCAATAACATTTGGTGGTCTGTAAGATGGACTCACATGCAAGGTTCTGTTTGCTTCAGGAGACCTTCCTCAGTACACTGGGCATGTGCCCATGATGCAGCATCAGCTGCAGTTATGGGTGGACCTCAGGCAAGACTGTTGGGGGTACTGTCTCTCAGTCTCTCTTTTCATGTAAAGAAATAAATAAGCTAAAAATAATATCTCTAGCTTTATTTTTAAATTTTATACACATTGGCTTAAAACTGAAAAAATAATTTGTGTTCCCTAGTTACTAAGAGAGAAAAAAATGAGTCTGTACAAATTTTGGGGAAATAAAACTTTAGGTCTGGTTAAAATTTCAAATTCATGGCTATCAACACTGTAAATGTAAAGTGAGAAATTAGTAATGTTGTAGCTTACTATATTAGTTTTGACAGTCATATCAGTATAATGGCATCAAATAGAGTAACTTGGGTCCTTTCATTAAAACAACCAAGTTATTACAATTTTCTTTGTGGCTTAAATGAGATAATTCATAGAAAGCATATTTTGAATTTCTGTATACTTTGTAAAGGCTCAAAGTTAAGCATTACTAGTTCCTATAAAAGGAAAAATAATTTTTATGAGAAATAATCTTGATGATATTATTCTTGCTGGAATATTGACAGTAAAATATCATGATGTGGAATTTGGGTGTTCTTCCTGGTTTCCATGTTCTTCAAAAACATTACGTATGTCCTAGATCGAGAAGACTAACCTAGGCTCTGAAGATTAGATATTTGTTGTAGGCATGAGCAGAAAGGAAACATTCCAACTGACTTCCCTTTAATATTCCAGTCAATGGGGCACGTGAATAAAAAAGAAAAAGGAATAAATTCTCTCTATAGAAAAGCACTATATATTTAATTGGATAGGACTGAAATTTTTAAAATGTTTGATATTTTTGTTCAAATTCTTTACAACAATTCCAAAAGACATTTAAAAAAATACAAACACCAAAACAAATAAAAATAAAGCTTGCAAATCTTTTTTTTTTTTTTTTTAAGTCTGTTTGAACATCCTTTTACCTTTGGGCAAAAACTAGTTTTGGTCCATTTATTTATTTGAGCTTGACTTTTCACATGAGAAATTTTGATTTTCATTTACGAATTTATTTCTACCATATGTATAAGAAAATGACAAAGAAAAGTATACAAATGTGACCTAAAAGTATAAAAATAATTTCATTTTCATTCTGAGTGCAAATTTGCTTGCAAAATAAAACTAATGCAGGCAAAAGATACTTAATAATGGGAAGTTACTTAATAATGAAAAATATTAAATTTCTTAAAGCTTGATGATTTATGTTCAGCAAAAATCCTTTTTTTTAAAAAAAAAAGTATAATTCCTGAGGTTGCTTTTATTAGTCAAATTTTGGACTTAAATAAAACTATATTCATGACTTAACACGGAGACATATTGCATAGTGATAAAAGTAAAGAGGGCAGAGGGACCAGCAGATAGCATAATGGTTACATCACTGGATTCCCATGTAGTTGACCGCAGTTTGAGTCCTGGAGTCAACAACTTAAACCACACTGGATGCGTGTGTGTGCATGCCCAAGATCCCGAGAGGAGAATGGAGGAAAAGGAATTGTGGTGTGGCCATCCCTGCTGAGGGGTGAGCTCTTGATTTCTGTCTCTGTCTTTCCAGTGAGTGCACACTCCCTATAGCAAAAATCTCTCTCTTTAAAACAAAAAAAAAAAAAAAAAAAAAAAAAAAGAGGATAGAGGCAGAGGTTGGAGACTCCAGGGAGGACAAAAAACAAAAATACAGAGAAGAAGGTTCCACATGGCTCCAGCGAACTAGGTATTGCAGGGAATGAAGATTTTCTACTGATAATTCAGCCTCCAGCAAACGAGCTAGCGCGATCACAACAGAACGGCAAAGAGATTCTAGGCCACCTCTGTCTGCTTGCTCCTGAACATTCATACTAAACTTCAAGAGTTTGAAAGAAACACATCATTCATCAGATGACAAGAAATCACCGCCAGATAACAAGAAATATGGGAAAACAAGAAAATACCTCTCCTCCAAGGGAAAAGAGAAAGAGTAACTCTTCTTCATCCACAAGCACTTCAGTGAAAATCATGGAAATGTCTGATAAGGAATTTAGAGCATTCATAATGTCAAAGCTAACAGAGATGGAAGAGAAGAGAGATAATGAACTGCTAAAGAGAAAGGAGAAGGAAGTTGATGAGTTCCAGGAGATGAGGAAATTCTTGCAAGATCTAAAAGAGGAATTACGCACCTTACAAAAGACTCAAAAGGAACTGTTAGAGATGAAGTCTATAATACAGGAAGTTAAAAGCTCCCTTGAAAGTATTAAAAGCAGACTAGATCATTCAGAAAATAGAATCTCAGATGTAGAAGAGAAAATGGCTGACCTAGAAAAATCCACCAC
>NW_006159757.1:4855384-4884633 GCF_000334495.1 Tupaia belangeri chinensis
GACACCAGAGATAGTGTGAGAAGAGGGTGGGAAAGAACAGAGGGTCAGAAAGAGGGGTAAAAATAATTCTAGGACTAGAAATGGAAAATTTTTTATAATATGCATGATTAAGTCACTATGCAGTATACACTGGATGGGAAATCACAGTTTGTATACTGTGATAATGCTTAGGGAACGAATGTAAATTAAGTTACAAAAAAAAATTTCAGGAAAAAAAAATCTATTCAATGACTGCAGTAAGATATATAGCACCAGCTAGGTGCTACTTTATAGGATACTTAAAGTTAGACTTGAGTTAATGGAAATGTATATATCACCTGTGTTTGCTATGAAAATATTTAATTAACTAAGGTCTTTAGTAACTCAATAAAATGTGGAGGGGGAAACAGTATTGAAAGCAAACAGATACCAGAGACAGTGTGGGAGGAGAGTGGGAGATGGCAGAGGGTAAGAGATAGGGAATCAAGGATGTGGGGGAAAAAAAGCAAAACAAACAGAAAAGAAGAAATGGAAGATTATTTGCTGACAATAACATGTTTGTTGATCTGCTTAATTGAGACAATATACAGTGTACTCTGGATGGAAAATCTCATTTTGTATGCTGTAATGATGTACAGTGAATGAATGCAAATAAATAAATTGAAAAAAACAACAAAAAACAAAACAAAACAAAAAACAAAAACGAAAATATAACCAGAATTTTTAAGAGTAATCTAAGAAAGAGGAATATATGAAGAACATTCTGATATCTGTGCAATGAACTAGAAATAGTGAAGATTGTAGAGATAATATGGTAAAGATACTGTGTTTATAGACTAGTAACTCAAAAGATGGAAACTGTAGGGCCTGTAAGTGGCATTGTTGTTAAGGCGCTGGATTTTCACACTGCTGAGGTTCAAGTCCTGGACCTGCCTGGCAGCTGTTTTTCTCACTTCCCCTCTCTCTCTCTGGTGATCACATATACCCTATAAAATATTAAATAATAATAACAATAACATATAAAATGAAATAAATACTTCTTTAAAAAAAAGATGGAAAACATATATAAAGCATGTGTCTAATTGCTGACAAGAAAGCAGAGGAAGAAAGATTTACCCTAAAGAGGTATGATCGGTATGAAAAGAGAATTTAGAAGGGGAAATAAAGGGCCCAAGTTATATCGAATTAGAAAATAAACTGTTTCTTATTGACAGTCTTGTATAGCCTATAAAATATTCTCAAAGTAAACAACACTTTTGAGGCAAAGATCAAATCCAGATGCTGTCAGTAAAGCATATCATTGAGGTTTCTATCAAATCAAGAGTATAGGTGGAAACCTCTCTGTTAAAACCTCAGAATCGCTTAAAGTGATGCCTAGTAGTCTGACATGCCTAAAGAATTTGTCTGAAAAATAATTGTGGACTAGTGGACTAGGCAGGTGGGGTATGGAGTAAATATAAATCAAATTAATAATCCCACTACATTTACCCAAGAGTTACATTGGTGCAAACCTGCCATCTTAAACTTAAAGGAATTGAGAGAGTGCAAATGGAAAGTGGCCTCTGAGCCTTCATCTTTCTACTGATAAGAAGCTGAATGAGAAATCTACTTAACTGGAACCACGAGTCTACCTTAGCGATGGCCAACAGCAGAAGCACAATGGTTGTACAATTCTCCTTTATGAGAAAGCCCTAGGTTCACAGCCCACCTCTATGAAGAAATAAATACTCACTTACAAAGAAAAGAACTACTTTTCCATGTTTTTTAGACACTTTTTTTTTTTTTGGAGAGATTTTCGCTATAGGGCGTGTGCGCTCGCCAGACAGACAGAGAGAGACATAGAGACAGAAAGCGAGAAATCACCCCCCAGGGGGGATGGTCACGTCGCAATCCCTTCTCCTTCATTCTCCTCTCGGGATCTTGGGCACGCACGCACACGCGCCCGGCGTGAGTTTTAAGCCACCGGGTCCGGTACGCAAACCGCAGTCGACTACGTGGGAATCCAGCGACATAGCCATTACGCTAACTGCTGGTTCCCAAGACACTTATTTTTAATAAGGATTCTCAGAGCAGAGCTTTAAAGTCAGAGTTTTAAGACAGAGCTATCTGTCTTATGACTAAAGGAGTCACTCTCAGTGACCATTAAAATGTAATGAACTGGGGAATAACTCCCAATTAATAGAGTCAGTTCTTGACCAAGGAGCATCCATGCCCCCAGTATAGAGGTCTTGACTGCACTATCTAATAGAGTTGCTGAATGGTTATGGATTATTGATTGCAATATGCCTCTAGGTCTTTGTTTCGAATAAGAATGGTTATCTATCTTTATTACCTTGGTATGTTGAGTGTATTGGTTCAGGTAACTTGTCTTTTTAGTCCTTACATTTTTGTTTCAAGAAGATCCATACTTAAAAAAGCTTTATCCTAAGAGCCTCAATTTTCAGCAAATCTAATTTTGATCACAAGATTCTGAACTTCATGCCTGGTGCCCCAGTTGGATGATACGCTGGGGAGTCTCAGAAAGAGATACATATGCTTTGTGTAGTTCAGAAATAGGGATTACTTAGTCTCAGGGCAGCGGAGTGTTTGGGAAAAAATGGATGTAGTAATTCCTTTCCCCAAAAGCATGCCATTTGGTAGCACTCTTTCAGATGGACTGTGAACTTGGTCATAAGACCTGCTGTGGCTCATAAAATGGTAGGAAACAGAGTCGGGAAAAGCTATGATCACTAAACGGTAGCTATCTTGCTGCCCATGACCAGTTGTTCCTGTTCCCCTTGCTGAATTAACATCCTACCGGTTACAAGGCATGTGAATGAAGAAAACAATTTAGGTACCAACTCATCCACCAGCTGGACTTTGACTTGGAGAGATTTTCGCTATAGGGCGTGTGCGCTCGCCAGACAGACAGAGAGAGACATAGAGACAGAAAGCGAGAAATCACCCCCCAGGGGGGATGGTCACGTCGCAATCCCTTCTCCTTCATTCTCCTCTCGGGATCTTGGGCACGCACGCACACGCGCCCGGCGTGAGTTTTAAGCCACCGGGTCCGGTACGCAAACCGCAGTCGACTACGTGGGAATCCAGCGACATAGCCATTACGCTAACTGCTGGTTCCCAAGACACTTATTTTTAATAAGGATTCTCAGAGCAGAGCTTTAAAGTCAGAGTTTTAAGACAGAGCTATCTGTCTTATGACTAAAGGAGTCACTCTCAGTGACCATTAAAATGTAATGAACTGGGGAATAACTCCCAATTAATAGAGTCAGTTCTTGACCAAGGAGCATCCATGCCCCCAGTATAGAGGTCTTGACTGCACTATCTAATAGAGTTGCTGAATGGTTATGGATTATTGATTGCAATATGCCTCTAGGTCTTTGTTTCGAATAAGAATGGTTATCTATCTTTATTACCTTGGTATGTTGAGTGTATTGGTTCAGGTAACTTGTCTTTTTAGTCCTTACATTTTTGTTTCAAGAAGATCCATACTTAAAAAAGCTTTATCCTAAGAGCCTCAATTTTCAGCAAATCTAATTTTGATCACAAGATTCTGAACTTCATGCCTGGTGCCCCAGTTGGATGATACGCTGGGGAGTCTCAGAAAGAGATACATATGCTTTGTGTAGTTCAGAAATAGGGATTACTTAGTCTCAGGGCAGCGGAGTGTTTGGGAAAAAATGGATGTAGTAATTCCTTTCCCCAAAAGCATGCCATTTGGTAGCACTCTTTCAGATGGACTGTGAACTTGGTCATAAGACCTGCTGTGGCTCATAAAATGGTAGGAAACAGAGTCGGGAAAAGCTATGATCACTAAACGGTAGCTATCTTGCTGCCCATGACCAGTTGTTCCTGTTCCCCTTGCTGAATTAACATCCTACCGGTTACAAGGCATGTGAATGAAGAAAACAATTTAGGTACCAACTCATCCACCAGCTGGACTTTGACCCATGAGCAAGCCTATCAGAGATCATATATGAAGGCCCATTGGCCTATGAGCTCATTTGCTTGTTTGTTTTAAGGTGCTAAGTTTTGGGGTGGTGCATTATGCAGCAAAAGTTAACTGATACTGTGTTTTTGCTTGAGAGCCTGAATTCAAACCATGGTTGGCCATGTAGGATCTGGCTCCCAAGGCACAGAGCTTAACTGCTGCACTATTGGGCCAGCCTAAAGTTTGAGATGAGATAATTGAGTGAGAGTAGAAGTGAGAGATAAACTCATTCTGTAATCCTCCTTCCAGCCTTCCCAAGCAGCTAGAATCATAGGGACAGATCAATCCCAGAATTAACCTCAACCTTTCAAATGATTTTCAGCATTGCAGAATGGCCACCACTGCTGCCCACCACCATGGCTGGGCTCTCCCTCATATCCCTGTACTTACGTTCTTGTATATGTTAGATGCATACTTAGTAGGATCTCAGTGAATACTTAGTTAATTCATTGTATTTTGTTTTAGGTGAACTTTGTTTTCCCAGAGACCCTGCGAGAGATTCTATGACGGATGTCTTCATTTCAAGCAGTCTTATAATAGCTATCTGCAATCTCCATTTTCTTCCAAAGATTTGGATGGGAATTTTTTGATTAAGATAGATCTATCACAATCTATAAAAATAACTCATATTATATCACACTATAGTGCCACAGTTACTGTGGGAAGTACTAGCTCTCTCAAAAAGTATGATCTTAAAACAACTTTTAAACAATTTGCTGCTTACTCAATTACTTTATGAGGAACAACTTGGGATTTATCATGCTTAATTGGCCCCTGGAGAAACATTTACTATTTTAAACATGATATACACAGGAAACCTCCCCACACACAGCTTACTAAGACAAAATGTATCCTTTGAGATTGTAGATTCAGAGTGAGCCATGACGTGTTTTATGAAAATAACATTATTTATAGATGGGTGAATTTATTGCAAGATATTCCAACTTCCTACACGTGACCCATCATTCCAAGATAAGGTCACTTTTCTGTGGTCAGCCTTGATAATAGTCATCTATATGTTCTCGCACTTTATAGACTATGTGCTCATTCATATCTATCACTTCATGTAATATCTGAATATATGTATAGAATATAACATTATCTAAAAATAATTTGTGATTGGTTTTAAATGGCGTTTTGGGACTGGGGACAGCAGATTCAAGGACCTACTATGTACCCTCCGCTTTCCCACATTATCTCATTTCAGGAGTGTAGATTTTAGAACCAGTCAACCTAATTTCCAACCTGGTTCTGCCACTCATGAGCTTAATTTCCTTTGGGTAAGCTACTTAAATCTCTCTTGACTCAATTTTTGCAACTTTAAAATGGTGATACTTGTTCCTACTGCATATAATTTTTGTCAAGGTTATAGGAATTAATATATATAAAGTATACAGAAAAAATTAATATATATGAAGAGTAAGCAGCATATACATATTAACAATTATTTCCCAACAGCGGTGCCATGTCATGGTCATTATTATCCTCACTTTACAAGTGAGGAAAATGAGTTTTATAATAAGTTACCAAATAAGGTAACCTTCAAATCTAAAATCCAATATTCTAACTTCATCTCAATAGTAGTTTTTTTTTATATTAATGAGATCACTGGTATTTTCGCTATAGGGCACATGCGCTTGCCAGACAGAGAGAGACAGAGAGACAGAAAGCGAGAAATCACCCCCCAGGGGGGATGGCCATACCACAGTCCTTTCTCCTCCATTCTCCTCTCAGGATCTTGGGCATGCACGCACACACTCCCGGCGTGAATTTTAAGCCACCAGGTCCGGGACGCAAACTGCGGTTGACTAAGTGGGAGTCCAGCGACATAGCCATTGCACTAACTGCTGGTTCCCGGTCTTTTCTTGTTTTATTAATCTTCTCCTTGGGCCAACTTTCTTTGTAACACATGTCTTACTTATGTTTAATTTCTCCTTACTTTCAATTCTCAGTGCTGAGCAAAATGCCTGGTTATGTAATGGGTGTTGATAAATGCACTCCTTTCAGACTTTTGATTCTAAATTAATCACTTTACCCTTTTCTTTCTTTCTTTCTTTTCTTTCTTTCTTTCTTTCTTTCTTTCTTTCTTTCTTTCTTTCTTTCTTTCTTTTTTAAGAGAGGTTTTTGCTATAGGGCACATGTGCTCACCAGAAAGACAAAGAGAGATAGAGAAACAGAAAGAGAGAAATCACCCCCCAGCGGGATGGCCCACACTGCAATCCCTTTTCTTCCATTCTCCTCTGTGGTCCTTGGGGATGTATGCACATGTGCCCAGCATGAGTTTAAGCTGCCCTATCTGGGACTTGAACCTCAGTGGGAGTCCAGCGAGGTAAACATTATGCCATCTGCTGGTCCCACTTTACCCTTTAAAAAAAAAAAAAAAGAAAGAAATCTCGCTATTGGCCAGTTTTAAACACATGCACAACCTGCTTATTTAGTTTACGTGATTCAACTGTGAGTAATAACTTGGACCTCGATGAACAATGGAAAGGACGTTGATGGAGAAATGTCGTCAATAGAAAGAGATGGCTGAAAGTTCTTTCGTTTCAATTCAGGCAGCATTTTATTCGGAGACAAAGTGATGCCTAGCAGACTGTCCTGTGATGTGGTAGTTAAGGTAGCTGGATTCTACATAGTCAACTGCACAGTTCTAGTTCTTGACCCAATGACTTATGAAACATGTCAGGCAACATGCCAGCTATATGTGCATGTGTGCATGCCCCAAAACCAAACGAGGCAGAGACGGAGAAGTGACAGCAGTGTGCCCATGTCTCATGGGAGTGGAGGTGCTTTCTTGTCTTCCCTCTCTGTCTCCCTCTCTGTCTCTCTCCAGTGAACACATATGCCCTCTGGCAAAACAAAAACAAAACAAAACAAAAGCAATACTTAACTGTAACTTATGTCTTTTATGACATTATTTTTTTGAGAGAGATTTTTGCTATAGGATACGTGTACTCTCTGAAGACACAGACAGAGACAGAGAGACAGAAAGCAAAAAGTCACCCTTAGGGGGATGGCCACACCGCAATTCCTTTTCCTCTAATCTCCTATCAAGATTTTGGGTACACACACACACATGCCCAACATGAATTTCAAGTCTGGCCTGAGTTTCAAGCCACCGGGTCCGGGACTCAAATCATAGTCGACCAAATCAGGAGTCCAGCGACCTAACCATTATGTCATCTGCTGGTCCCAACAAAAATATGTTTTATCCTCAGTGATCACCTGTGATGTATTTTCAGATCTTTGAATGCAAGTCGAAGCATAGATTCACGTAGATGACATGTAATTAGTATTTTAATATTTTAATGTCTACAAGAACTCAAGTACATGCTAGTCATTTTTAAGAGCACAAATACTCATGTAAAATATTTCTCACACATCAACTCCAGTATTTTTCTTTTCTTTTTTTTTTTTTTTTTAGAGAGATTTTAGCTATAGGGTGCATGTGCTCGCCAGAGACAAAATGCAAGAAGGCCACACCACAATCCCTTCTCCTCCATTCTCCTCTCAGGATTTTGGGCACATACACAAGTGCCCAGCATGAGTTTCAAGCCACCAGGTCCAAGACTCTAACCACGGTTGGCCATGTGAGAGTCCAGTGAGGTAACCATTATGCCCATGGGAGTCCGGCGACATAGCCATTATGCTAACTGCTGGTCCCCAACTCCAGTATTTTTTACTTTAAATCATGTTCATAGTTTTCTGAATAGAAAAAAGGCTCTTATGGGAATGTAAATTGTTGATGACTCCAAATAAAAGTAAGCATTTGTTTACTGACCATACTTAAAGCTTCATATGCTTCTTCTAGTAGTTGGTATGTAATTTCATAACATAGACTATAATTCTTGCACATTTCATTATATTTGGAAATTGGGAGTCTTAGTTACACTCTTTTTAAATTATTATTTATAGTTAAGTGTATTTATTTATTTACTTATTAGTTTATTTATCTATTTTCTATGCATTCAACCACTGTATATCATTACAGCTCATAAAATGAATTTTCCTTGCCTGAAACACTATATATTAATCCAGCTAAAGGTATTATCATACATGTTATCATCAATAGATAATTTTCCATTTTTGTGTTCCTTAACTATTTTGCTTCTTTTTCCCCTTGATTCTCTTCCTCTCACCCTCCCCTGTTATACTCTTGAAGTGTTTTTACTCCATGTTACAAAACAAAGTTCTTTATTTGTCTTTAAAGGTGAAAAAGGAAAGAAGGGGATCAGAAAGGTATGAACATGCTACTACATGGGAGACAGGGCCAGAAGGATCCCTTTACATTCCTCTTGTCTGAAATTATCTGTTTCCATTCTATAGCATCTTTGTTTGTCATTCCCCTGGTTATGTGGTTACACATAGGCTGGCTTTGTTTCTCTGTCCAAAACTCTTATCAGGTTACCTTTAAAATTTGGCTTATAGCAGCAGAAGGGTCAGCAGTGCCACCTTCCTCACGGTTTATATGACTTCATTAGCGAAATAGAACTGTGGGAACCAATTTTCTAGAAGACCGTCAAGTCAGTATTGACAATAACAGGACTTTCATATCTAAAATAAATAATTGTAATTAGTTTGATCATTTAAACATTATTATTTAGGAATGTATTGGTGGGCACTGTTAATTGTTTATGGTAAATATATTTGAACAGTGAGAAGTATTCATTTTATAATATATGTTTAATTTTATATAAAACTGATTATATTCATTGCTTCTAATTTAACTTGAAACATTGAGATTAGATTTTTAAGTAGTTCTCTATCCCGTAGGAGATGCTACCATTGAAGATAAACATTACAAGGCAGTTTGTGTTGTCTTTAGATAAAAGTTGATAAAGGACATAGATAAAATGAAGAGCTTTTATAGGCAAAAGAAAAGTATTTTGAAAACTTACAATAGATAACTTTCAGTTCTAATATTCTGTACTCATACATACTATTGGCTTGAGGACAGGGTTGTCACAAAAGATGTCACCCTTAGAAAACTAAGCTAATTTAGTGGTTCTGTATCAAATATCTTTTTAAACGAATCTGTAAGACAATCGTTATTGATGCTGTTGTTTTTAATGTTAAAGCCTATATATAAGAAGACATAGAATCTTCAAATCTAGAACTGTGAGCACCACAGTTTAACCCTTGAGATTTAGAAGCTATTGAAATCCTGAAATCAACTCGTTGTTTTTGTTTATTGCTTGTATTGAGAAATGAAGCACATGAAACACAGTAGTTTAGTTTTAATAGAACTTTCTATCATTTAATGAGAATATTTAACTATTAAGCAGGCACCTCCTCTCCTTAATGATAAGAATTGCAAGAAAAATAGCTCAATTCTCTGCCAACACATGGGAGCCCAGAAATTGGAACCTGGAGCCCAAAAGGACAGATCAGGTCCACTGGGCCCGTTACCTTGCAAGAACTGCAATACCAGGGCTCTGTGAGGACCCCTGAACCCCATGTTCAATGAGCACAGTTACTCAGCCCATATGTTCCCAAAGATACAGACTCCACTGGTTTTGTTCTTGCTTATCATTACGTTGCAAGGTTGCATTGTTCTTTTGAGAGAGATTTTTGCTATAGCGTGTGCACTCTCACCTGAAAGAGAGAGAGGCAGAGAGACCAAAAGTGAGAAATCACTCCCCAAGGGGGGATGACCATGCCATAACCTACCCCCTCCATTCTCCTCTTGGGATCTTGGCCATGCATGTGCATGTGTCCAGCATGAGTTTCAAGGTGCCGGGTTCAGGATGGGAACCATAGTCTAATATGTGGAATCTAGCCATGTAATCATTTCGCTACCTGCTGGTCCTGCAGAGTTACAGTTTTTAATTCCATGATGTTACCTTAATATTTAAGTATTCTCCCACACAATCTCACTTCCCTGTTGTCTTCTGGTCCTGCATGCTTATTTGTTTAAAAAGAGAGTTTTATCTAAGTGTAACAAAGAAGTTGGAGGTTGTTATGTATAAAACGTAATTCAATATAGAAGACACTGTAATTTTTTTTCTTAAATAGCTAATTTAATCATAAGTAGCATGTTACAAAACTCAGCCAAGTTGAGTGTACACTGATTGCTACAAGTCTTTATTCCAGTATGGATCAGTTTCCAAGGGCTGCTATAACAAAATACCAAGGAGAGCAGTTCTACAAAATAGAAGTTAGAAATCAAGATACTGGCAGGGTTAGTTCCTTCTGGAGTCCCTGAAGGAGAATATCTTCTATGCTTCTCTCCTAGTTTCTGGCAGTTGTTAGAAATCCTTGGCATACTTGGCTTGTAAACATATCATTCCATTCTCTTCCTTTTTCTTTACCTGGCATTTTCTCCTACATTTCTGTATCTCTGTGTCAAATTTTCCTCTTCTTATAAGGACACTAGCCATGTCAGATTTAAGGCCATCTTAATCTGGCAAGACCTCATTTTATTTTGATTAGAGCCCAGAGACCCTATATCCAAATAAAATCACATTCACAAGGTTTGGGTGGATATGAATTTTATGGGAAAATATTTAACTGAGTACACAAGAGATGGTCAGCTGTTCCTCCAAAGCATCAAATATGAGGGAACCTCAAAAAGTATATAGAAAATGCATATTAAGAAAAAAGGCATGAATTTTAAGATTTTGCTCCAATATAAAGTTAAACTTTAATTATATTTTCTGCAAATGTTTAAAAGGTCTCTTTGTAGTGAGTGTTTTAGGCTCTCAGTCTACCTGACGGGATTTCAAATATGGGATTTTGGGGGCTGGCAGGTGGTGTTGTAGTTGAGGTGTTTAGACTCCCACATGGCTGACCACAGTTCAAGTCTTGACCTAGTGGCTTGCTTTCTCACTTTCTCTCTCTAATAATAATGATGAATAAAATTAAATTAAAATAATTTTTTTAAAAAACGGAATTTGGGGGACCAGAAGATGGTGTAATGACTACATCGCTGGACTCCCATGTAGTCAACTGCAGTTTGAGTCCGGGACCCAGAGGCTTAAACTCATGCCAGGCATGTGTGCGTGCGTGCCCAAGATCCTAAGAGAAGAATGGAGGAGAAGGGATTGCGGCATGCCCATCCACCCTAGGGGGTGATTTCTTGCTTTCTGTCTCTCTCTCTCTCTGTCTATCTGGCGAGCACACGCGCCTTATAGCAAAAACCTCTCAAAAAATAAAAGTGGAATTTTGAAGTACTTTGTGGAAAACAAGTATTTACCTTTTCTATACTTCTTTCTTCTGTCTTCCATTAATCATACTGTTGATGCTGTTCATTTACACACATTAATTTTGCCATTCCCACTTTCTCAAAACAAAGTTTTAGAATTAAATCGATATTCATATACATGTTTTAATTATGTATTATACAAATCTGAGTCACACATTTTTTTTTTTTTTTAGGTTTTGCCACAGAGTGTGTATACTCACTGGAAAGAGACAGAGAATGAGGAATTGAGAAATCTTTACCTCATAGGAGATGGCCATGCCACAATCCCTTCTCCTTCAGTCTCCTCCTGGGATTTTGGGAATGCGTGCTTGCACACATACCTGGTATTAGTTTCAAGCTGCTGGATCTGCCATTCAACTTGGTCATGTGGGAGTCTAATGCTTTAATCACCACATCACCTCTTGACCCCAAGTCACACAAATTTTAAAGTATTTTCTTTTTAAAAAATTTTATTTATTTCTTTATGAGAGACAGTCATCTTGTTCAGTAGAGTCTAAGGCCACAATCCTCCTCAGAATATTCCCAGCCAGGGAACCATCAGTTAGTGTAATGGCTATGTCGCTGGACTCCCACGTAGTCGATCATAGTTCGTGTCCCAGACCCAGTGGCTTAAAACTCATGCCGGGTGCGTGTGCGTGCGTGCCCAATATCCCGAGAGGAGAATGGAGGAGAAGGGATTGCGGCGTGACCATGTCCCCTGGGGGGTGATTTCTCGCTTTCTGTCTCTCTGTCTCTCTCTGTCTGTCTGGCGAGCGCACGCGCCCTATAGTGAAAAATCTCTCAAAAAAAAAAAAAAAGAATATTCCCAGCCATCGCACATGTACAGGTGAACCTGAGAACCAGATCTCAGTCTTCATATGGCCTCCAGCGTTGCAGTGTTACAGTACTGCAGTTGGGTCTGATGGCTTTTTAAATTTTATTTTAGTGAGAAATAGTCTTATTTTTTTCATTTGCTCAGTTTTCTAAGTATCTGCTCTGAATTCACCTCCAAATAGTTTTAGAAAACTATACAAGTCTCCTCTATAAGGACAAACACACTCGGCATTTCTTTGTTGCATTTCTATGCTGAGATGACATCCTTCCTGTTGCCCTTCCTCCACCTCACTCCTCTGCTAAGGGAAGTGTTTATTGCTCCTCACCCCAGGTCTGTGGCACAGCTGCTGCACTGGGGCACCTTCTGACCTCCTCATTGAAATCTTTTCCCTTCCTCTCAAGGTTAAAATGCGTATTTTTTCACTTTCACATGCATTTGTGTTTCAGTGAGTCATATTGTTCGGTTGCTCCCTGAGAAAGAATGCATGGGTGGCAAATTTGCTGAGACATTTTTCACCTGAAAAGAATATCTGCTTTTACATTTAATAGATCATTTGGTCATATAGTGAATTTGAAGTTAGAGATGACATTTAACTGTAATTATGAAGGCACTTATTACTCTAGCTTCTGGCTTTGAGGATTGCTATTGATAAGTCTGAAACTGCTCTAATTTCCATTATTTTTGTTATGTGACTTCTTTTAACTTTTGAAGTTTTAAAAATTTCTATTTGTGCCTTATAGTTTGAAAATTCCAAAGGTGTGCTTTTGTGTGAGTGTCTTTTCCTTGTACTTATTGGGAAATACTTAGTGTTGCTTCTTTTTTTTTTTTTTTTTTTTTTTGAAATTTATTCTTTCTATTTGTATAAATAGTATTGTATAATTTTAAAGAGTATTTATTTATTTACTTATTTTATTCTTTACTCCATGAGCAAGCATAGAATAGAAGAACCACCAAGAGGATTCTCACAAAATAATACATTTCCAGCCTCAATCAGCTCCAATCTTGGCTTGCATGCTCATCCTGCATGTAAAGGTAGGTCTCAGGACCTCAACCCCAGCTGTTTCCATGTGGGTCAGCCTCACAAAGTATTGGATTGCCAATGTGCCACCATCTAGTCCCTAATTCTAAAAATGTTTTCACCTCTACTTTGTCTACCTGGGACTTCCATTAGTCATATTATTCTGTTAGACTGAAACATGAGACTATTTCTTAGTCATATATTTTTACATTCTGAACTGATTGCTGTTTATTGTTTTATCTTCTCTTTTTTTTTTAGAGAGAGTTTTTCTTGCTATAAGGGATGTGCACTTGCTGAAGAGTCAGAGAGACTGAAAGCAAGAAACCCATTTCCCAAGGTGAATGGCCATAGGGCAATCCCTTCTCTTCCATCCTCTTGGGATCTTAGGCCCACATGCACACACACACATGTGCCCAGTGTGAATTGTGCCTTATAGTTTGAAAATTCCAAAGGTGTGCTTTTGTGTGAGTGTCTTTTCCTTGTACTTATTGGGAAATACTTAGTGTTGCTTCTTTTTTTTTTTTTTTTTTTTTGAAATTTATTCTTTCTATTTGTATAAATAGTATTGTATAATTTTAAAGAGTATTTATTTATTTACTTATTTATTGCTTTACTCCATGAGCAAGCATAGAATAGAAGAACCACCAAGAGGATTCTCACAAAATAATACATTTCCAGCCTCAATCAGCTCCAATCTTGGCTTGCATGCTCATCCTGCATGTAAAGGTAGGTCTCAGGACCTCAACCCCAGCTGTTTCCATGTGGGTCAGCCTCACAAAGTATTGGATTGCCAATGTGCCACCATCTAGTCCCTAATTCTAAAAATGTTTTCACCTCTACTTTGTCTACCTGGGACTTCCATTAGTCATATTATTCTGTTAGACTGAAACATGAGACTATTTCTTAGTCATATATTTTTACATTCTGAACTGATTGCTGTTTATTGTTTTATCTTCTCTTTTTTTTTTAGAGAGAGTTTTTCTTGCTATAAGGGATGTGCACTTGCTGAAGAGTCAGAGAGACTGAAAGCAAGAAACCCATTTCCCAAGGTGAATGGCCATAGGGCAATCCCTTCTCTTCCATCCTCTTGGGATCTTAGGCCCACATGCACACACACACATGTGCCCAGTGTGAATTTTAAGTCACTGGGTCCAGGTCTCAAACCATGGTCGACTACATGGGAGTCCAGCGATATAACAATTATGCTGTCTGCTGATCCCTTATCTTCTCTCTCTTATTTTTCAATAATTTTCTTGTTTATTCTTCTGTCTTGCAGAAGTACTAAACTTCATTTTCTAGCCCTTCTGTGTTGTTAACATCCTGCTGTCATATGCTATCATATTTTAAACCTATTTACATTTTTTTCGATCTTTGTGCTCTCTTTTTGGTTTGCTTTTAACAAGATGCTTTCTTTTTCATGGGTACATTTCCTTTTATCATGCTGAGAATGCTATAGATTCTTGTACTTGTTTTTCCTGCACCCCTTCCTTTTTTTCTACCTCCTTCTAGTTCTTTTCTATTTATTTTGGCTTCTGTTTTCATACTACAGTGTTTCTGCTTGTTGGAAATTTTGTTCAAGATCTTGGGGATTGCCTAATGTTAATGAATTGCCTTCTGGAGAATTACTTTCAAGATTTCAAAATGCAACTTTCTGAGATATTTTTTTTAAGGTAGTCAAATATACTCCTGATAATTCTGCAATCTGGTGGATATAACCTTTGCTACTAGCATCCAATAGCTGAGCAAAGCCCAAATTCACCTAAGCAGCCTGAAATTCACCTAAGCCCACTTCCATTTTGGGGAGATGGTGAGGAGGGTATTTCTACTCTTAACCATGCCAGTCATTATTTTTTCTATACATTATTCAGTTAGAACTTTTCAGAGAAAACAACAATTCTTGTCTTGTGCTTGGGGAGAGGAGGGGATTTATATTCTAACTTCTTTCCATCTTACTCAATATTATCACATTTTAGTCCACTCTCTATCCTGATCTTCAGTCCCTAAAATTGCAGGTTTGTGGCAGTGAATCGTGTTGCCGCTGGTTAGTTTCCTCTCCTTTGACTTCTTTGGTGTCAAGAGTCCATTTTCTCTCTCCATTTGTTTTCTATGTTTGTGCATGTCGTCCACATCTCTCCCACATTGTTGTCACTATTTCCATTCTCATTGTGATGAAAAACACTGACTCTCTGATGCCCATGGTGACAGTGTGGCATGATGGGAAAAGTATAGTCTTAGGTATCTAATTAATATCTGGTAAAATATCTGCTTCATCATTTGCTGTCTGCGTGACTTTGCACTTAATCTTAGCCAAAAGACAGAGAAGAATGTCTGAGTGACTTTGGATCTCATTGGTCTCTAGCACTTCAGTTCTTATAAAGGTGAGATAAGAAAAATTCCCCACCTCTTAGAATTTTCTGATTATTAAATGAGATAATGAAGTAAAAATGTGAAGCATAAAGACCAGCACTTAGGGGGCTGGCGAGTGGCATGGTGGTCAGGAATGCTGGACTCCCACATGGCCGACTACAATTTGAGTCCTAGACCTCACAGCTTACTTTCTCACTTTCTCTCTCTAGTTGGTTTAAGATAAATACATAAATAAATAAATGAAGTTAAACTTAAAAATGAAAAATAATTCAGAGAGAGAGAGAGAGAGAAACCAGCACTTAGGAGTTGCTTGATAAAATTTTTAAAAATTAAATTTAAAAAGATCTTTAGGAGCTAGATGATGGCACAGTGGTAACTCTGTAAGGCTGTTCCACATGGGAATGTTCTGGGTTTGTGTCTGGAAACTTCTTGATTATGAGCACATGGCCCCTGCTCTAAGCACCCTTTTTAAAGATTCTTAACTACAACAAAGTCTCCATACAGGTGAGCTAAGGAGAGCTTCTGAAGCCTCTGTGTGTGCCTATGTTAGATATGTATGAACAACTGTTTAATGTGTAAGAAAGGTAACATTATATATGTTTTTTTACATTACATCAAGAATTTCAACTACTTTATTTTACTATTTGGTTGAAATATTATAATGTTGATGAATAATTAATAACTAAAGCTGAGTAAATCCCTTTGACATCACTTTTAGGGGAGAAATCAATGTTTATTTAATTGAAAACTCTGATAGGTCACTTATATTTTCTGTTATTTTTGTTTCCGTTTGAATTATTCCAGCATCAGACATATTCCAAGCTATAGGTTGTTTTTCCAATTGCCTTTTTAAGGTAATGGGGTCAAGTAATTTATTTTAGTTCAAAACTGTTGACTTTCTGGAATGTGTAGTTATTTTAGGTTATTCAGGACCATGTCAGTCAATATATTATTCCAAACTTAGTCTCCTAGATAAGGATTTAAGATTTAATGTGCATGGAGCACATTTACAACATCATACAAATAATCCAAAAGGAAATATCTCAGTAGAGAAGAGTTCATTATAACGTTATTTTTCTGACTGAAAATATCAAAGAGAAGCTTAAACTCATGAATTGCCCTAAGCAAGAGAGAAATATACTCTGAAATAATCCTATTCTTTCTCGAGGCTTCTTCTAGATATCTTTTTTCTGATTCCTTCTGTTCTTAAAAAATCTGAAATCCAAGCAGAATCAAAGATGGTGTCCTTAAGTACTATCAAAAGCATATCACCTATTATTTCTGATAAATATCAAAGAGATCCATCTTGATATACAATTGACCAATGGCTAAACTTGTAAGAAGACAAGTTTTGATTCATTAGGTTGGTCAACAGTATCATCTGGAATTTCTCCTTAATGTACCAGAGGAGGTCGTTTTAAAAAATATCGTTTGACTGATGGCACTACTTGAAGAAAATAAGGGCTTTACTCATATAAAGCAGTGCAGTTTTTTCTAAGGGCAAGTTAGATATCATTTGATTTATACAATTGTGTTAATGATATATCCATTTCATTTGGTGGTCCTAATAGATTTTTAAAAACATTTTAATCTAATGACAGAATCACAAGATTGGATTATAAATTATTAATGTAAATATTAGATTGTATCTCCAGATGTTTTAATTTAGGTTATTTCTTCTTTCTAGGCAAAAATTTAACTATATGGACCTAGGAAAAGATCATTTCTGGTGTGCAACTAAGGCATAATTAGCAAATAGAAAGAGGGTTTTTTTAGGTGAAAAATATTTTATGCAGTTAATATGCCCTTCAGTTAACAAATGACTAAACTGAGGCATGGGAAAGTTAAGTGAGTGACCCAGAGACACATATTTAGTAAGTGAGAAAACAAGGGACTAGATTTAAAGGCTCTGGAATTCCAGTTTAATGCCCTAGCAAACATGATTTATTTTAAGTATGTATATTTAATTGTCACCAACATTTTTCACTGTGGTACTTTTAGCTTGTGCTAGAGGGTAAGGACACACAATATTTGCTAAATGAGGATATAAAGTATTTGTCTTTTAGAGTCTGGCTTTTTTCACTTAGCATTATTTCCACAATGTTCATCCATGTTGCCTCAAATGACAAGAATTCACTACTTTTTGTGACTAAATATTCTACTTCATATATATCACATTTTTAAAAAATCTGCTTATTAGTTGGGCATTAAGAGCAATTCCATATCTTAGCTACTATGAATAATGTTGCAATAAACATGGCAATGCAGATATTTCTGATATAATAATTTACTATCTTTTGGATATATGCATGGTACTGGATCACAGGTAGTTCTATTTCTGTTTTCTTGAGGAATTTCATACTGTTTTCCATAGTGGCTATACTAATTTACATTTCTACCATAGTGATCCTTTCTCCACAGCCTCACCAGAACTTGTTACTCTATTTTTTTGATGATAGCTATTCTGATGTGAGGGTGATATCTCAATGTGGTATTTATTTGCCTGTCCCTTATAATTCGTGATGCTGAACATTTTTTTATATGCTCTCTAGTCATTTGTATGTTTTACTTCAAGAAATATCTAATTCATTGCCTACTTTCAAATTGGATTATTAGTTTTTTATTTTGTTTTGTTTTTGGTGGTGGGCTGTTTGAGTTCCTTATATATGGTTATTAATCCTGTGTCAGATCTGTATATGTGTTTGTGTGTGAATATATATTATATAATATGTGTGTGTATGTATGTGTGTGTGTGTATATATATATATATATACATATATATACATGTATTTATATATATATAAATAGTTTGCAAATATCTTCTGCCATTCTGTAGGTTTTCTCTTTACTCAATTGATTGCCAATTTGCTATACAGAAGATATTTTTTGGTTCAGTGTAATCCCACTTGTCTATTTTTAGTGTTGTTGTCCACACTTTTGTCACCTAAGATACATCATGTAAAGTAAGTCCTGGAAAATCTATTTTTTTAGTGAAGAATAATATTGATGATATTAGATATGTAAGAACAACTCTTTCATGTGTAGGAAAGGTAATATTATATATCCATCATTTTATATTACACTCAGGAATTCAACTATTCTTTTACTATTTGGTAGAAATATTAGAACATTAATAGATAATTAATAACTAAATAAATCCCTCTGATATCACTTTTTGTGGGAGACATAAATGTTTATTTTATTAAAGATTCTCATAAACCACAGGTATATAATTATTTTTTTTCTCATTTGGCAAGCAAATTTTTACTGCTTATTTAGAAATGTATAGAATATTACTATTACATTGAGGACATTGAAGATTATATTATATATTTTAATGATAAAGAGAAAAAAAGATTTATGCATGGCCTATGCATGACCATGATCTGGGGCTATGTGAGGCTGGAGATGGACTGTGGCATCAAGACCCATTTAGGAGTACCTATCTCTCACTCTTGCTCTGTCTTTCCCTCTATTTCTTTTGTTCATGGAAGAAACTAAAGATTCATTCTCTTTGAAAGTTTTTAATTATCATTTCTAGTTATCTCTCCCCTAGACTATTTGACTCTGCAATTTCTTTTCTTTTTTTAAAATAAACATACATGTATGTTTAAAAAGAAATATACATATTTTTCTTTGTGCATATATTTCTTTAAAGAATATGAACAAATAGGGACCAGCAGTTGGTGTAATTGTTATGTCGCTGGACTCCCATGTAGTTGACCACAGTTCGAGTCCCAGACTTGGTGGCTTAACGCTTGATGCATGTGCGTGCATGTCCAAGACCCCGTGAGGAGAATGGAGGAGAAGAGATTGTGGTGTGGCCATCCCCCCTGGGAGACGATTTCTTGCTTTCTATCTCTTTATTCGTTGGACAGTTGTGGAAAATACAATAGGTTCTTTCATGCAGACAAGAGAGAAAAGTATTATGATAAGACATAAGGATAAATCTTCAAAATTAGTAATCACAACATGGCTTCTCTTTATTTTATTAATGTGTTCCTATGAAATAATATTAGCTGAAATTATACCATTATGAAATGAAAATATAGTATCAATATTCCAAAATAACTTTTTTCTTAATGTAAAATAAGTAAAGCTATATGTAGTCAATTATTTCTGCTGTTTATTTGTTAATAAAATTGTTAAAATTTTTTTCTAGAAGGTACTATTTCTATATTATGTGATATTAGGTTAGTGTAGGTATAAATGTATTATTTAACAAAGTAAATGTAAAAAAGCCTATAATTCACGTATTTAAGTTTACTCCTATAGCAAGAAACTTAGGGAATATTTTTCTATAAATAGTCTGATAATTTGCATAGATATGCATTATTAACCTTTTTTAGTATTATTATTATTAATTAGTTAATTCTGTGTTCTAATAATATTAATAAATAGAACACATTATTTTAGAACTGAAAGTTTTAGTTTCAGAGTAAAGCCAGTCTGACAATGAATAATAGTAATTATTCTAAGCCAATCAGGAAATGTACTTAGTATGTCAAGTTTAAGGAACCAAAGCATTTCCTTGTATATATGCTAATAGGTGGTATTCTAATAGACCTGAATCCCTGCTCTAAGGGACCATCAGCAAATAGTAGAACACACACTTGGGAGTGTAAACTGGTGGGATTTACATGCTGAAATCAAGCCAAACAGATTGCATGTCTTGTTACCTTTAAACACTTATTTTGTGTGTTTAATAAAATGTTCTACATTACCAATATGAGTATACCTGGTTCCTAGTTTAGTTTTTGATTTTCAAAGATAAAAAATAGTTTAAGTTATGAAAAACTTTGAACTACATGAAAAAATGTTTTAGATTACTCTTTAACCTTTTAAATTATTACTCAGAATATGTAGTGCATTTAAAACTTGGCCTATATACCCAAATGTCTATAAAACTGTTCTCTATCCCAACATTTTCCTGAATAGAGTGTACACATGAAAAGAGAAAACTTAGGGATTTAGGAAACTATGACTTTATACTTATGTAATCCAAATAAGTAATACATTAAATTTACTTAACACATTATATGTGGTAAAATATTAATCTATGGATGTCTCTCTCTATATATAGATGATAGATTGATAGATGATAAATAGTTACACACACATACTTTATGAAGTGAATGACCATATAACAATTTTATGAAATATCAGATATTCCCTTTCACAGATAAATATGCTGGTTTGCATAAATAGATTAAAGGCATGTGGGATTAATTTCCATAGAATGCATTTTGATTTCAATTTTTTTAAAGAACAGAATTTTAAAAATATTTTGAAGTTTAATTTTAATTCCCCCAAAAATATAGGGCTCCCTAATTATATTTTGAGTACAGTAGGTGATTTAGTTAAAGAACTTTATTTTGAAAATAGGCAGCTTTGAAATGCCTTAACATTTTTATGCTCTGAACTCTTTCACAGTTCTTTGTGAACACTGGAACATGATCGCTAGTCACATACAGTTAGCCCATAATATAATGACATTTAAAATATGCATGCTAGCTAGCACCAATGCGAATGGAATATCCCACTGTTTGGTACTTACTAGATGATTTTCATTGTTATCAGAGTAATTAGCTATCATTTAAGTAATTCACACTTATAAGCATCTCTGAAATGTCTGCAAAATTTACAGACATGATTTTTTTAAGGTTTTTGGCATAGGCACATATACTCACCAGACAGAGACAGAGATAGAGACAGGGAAAGTGAGAAATCACTGCCTAGGGAGAACAATCACCTTACGATCCCTTCTCCTTTAGTCTTCTCTCAGGATTTTGGGCACATAAGCACATGGACCCACTGTGGTTCTCAAAGGGTGTTCATGTTCAAATGGTGGTTGGTCATGTGAAAGTCCAGTACCTTAACCACTATACCACCTGCCAGCCCCTAGACATGATATTTTAAATATAGTCACTCACAAATTCAGATGCCAAGATATGCCACCAGGGCTATGGACACATTCAAAGGTAATCTTGCACAAACATGCCTGTCTTTAGAGTTGCCAGGTATCCACAGCTCTGATGCTCTATTTGGCTTCTCCCATTTGAAATAAAATGAAATCCCCCCAGAATTCATATACAGGTGAAACTTCTACAGATAGTAGGCTTGTCTTTATGTTTTTAAATTTTTGTGACAAAATGTTTTTAAAAAATAAATTTATTCTTTATGACAAATTATTTCTGAGAATAAAAGAAAAGAAAATTTGGAAATGTTTTTCTTCAAATAAATCTTAAACATATGCTTCTGATAAAAACAATGCTCAAATAAAAATGAATATTGATATAAGGTCTATCTGGATATTTAATTTGATATGGCAATTTAAGAAGTTGATTTTCTTTCTTTTTTTTAAAGGGTTTTGCATAGGTATGTGCACTCACTGGAGAGAGACAGAGAGACAGTGAGAGGGAAAGTTAGAAATCATCTCCCAGAAGGGTGACCTATTCTCCTTCTGGGATTTTTTTGGGCATGCCCACACACACACCTGGTGTGATTTTCTAGCTTCCAGGTCTGGGACTTGAACCATGGTTGGCCATGTGGAATCCAGTGCCTCAACCACTATGTGACCTGCTGGCCTCCAGAAGCTAATTTTCTTACTAAGCCTCATTGTTTCTTGTTTTCTCTCTCTCTCTCTTTCTCTCTTTCAGAGAGATTTTTGCTATCTGGCATGTATGCTCCATGGAGAGATAGGCAGGGACAGAGACAGAAAGTGAGAAAATCACTCCCCAGGGGAGATGGCCACACCACAATCCCTCCCAATCCATCCTTCTCCATTCTCTTTTTGGGGTTTTGGGCATGCATGCACATGCCCCTGATGTGAGTTTTATGTTGCCGAATCTGGAACTACAACCTTGGTAAAAAATATGTGGGAGCCCAGCAATGTAACCATTACACCATCTGCTGGTCCTGCCTCATTGTTTTTAATGTCGATATTAACCTTATTATTATCCAGTGTTTAAAAAATTTAGTTTAGGGTCAGCAGTTAATGGTCCTGGACTCCCACTTAGATGACTGTGGTTTAAGTCCTGGACTTGGAGGCTTGTTTTCTCACTCTCCTTTTCTCTCTCTCTCTCACTCTCTCTCTCTCTCTCATGAGCACACATGCCCTGTAGCCCATTAAAAAAAATAATAATAATGGTAATAAACAAATTTAATAATTATTTTTAAAAACTTAGTTTAAGGGGCTGGCAGGTGATGTGGTGGTTAAGGTGCTAGACTCCCACATAGCTGACCACAGTTCAAGTCTCAGAACTAGCAGCTTGCTCTTTCACTTTCTCTCTCTCTCCTTCTCTCATCAAATTGAATAATAATAATAACATAAAATTAAATACATAAATTTTTTTTAAATTTAGTTTAAATCCTTTCTATAACTCTTTGCCACTTGCAGTTGTCTTTCTATTACATATCAACTCTCCACTATTTTATTAAAATGATCTTGATCTTTTTAAAATAATTATGCCCATATTTTTAGGAATTAACTGTTTTGAAATGTGTATTTTAAGAAACAAAATCGGAGCTAGCAGATGGTATAGCAGTTATATTGCTGGACTCATGGCTGACCACAGTTCAAGTCCTGGACCTGGTGACTTGAAGCACGCTAGGCATGTGTGCGTGCATGCCCATGATCCCTGGAGAATGACAAAGGTTGGCATGGCCATCCTCCCTAAGGGGTGATTTCTCATTTTGTCTTCACTGTCTCTGTTTCTCTCTCTCCAGGGAGTGCACGAGCCCTAAGAATAAAACCTCTACAAAAACAAAAACAAAAAAATGAATGTATGGAACACTATGTTGAAAACATTATGCTAAAATCATAATATTAAAATTTATGAAAAGCATGTCTTCCCTACTCTAGTCACATTCCTTTGTGAGACGTGTTGCCTTTTTTATAGTACTATTTGTGATAAGTAATTCAAAGAACAAAGATGCCATTCTTTGTAACTTGAGATCGACAACTCTCTTATACTTAAGAGTTATATTTTACTTGATTGAATAACATGATTTCTGTCAAGGATACATATACACACAGAGATATCTATCTATACTTCTCTATAAATAGTCTATATCTACCAACATATATTTAGAATATCTATCAGAATATATGAAATGAAACAATAGCATCATCAAATAAGACAAAATTGAAATCTATCCAAAAAGTTAAAAATAAGAAGCATATCATTTAAAATGTAAAATGCAGAAATAGGATTTGAGATATCTGTGTCATCTGATATTGAATCATTTAACCATGAATTTATGATGTCAGCTTTTAAAAACACAGGCTGAGTATTTCTTTTTTTTTCTTTTTTTTTGGAGAGGTTTTTGCTATAGGGCGCATGTGCTCGCCAGAAAGACAGAGAGAGACAGAGAGACAGAAAGTGAGAAATCACCCCCCAGGAGGGATGACCATCCCATAATCCCGTCTCCTCCATTCTCCTCTCAGGATCTTGGGCATGCACGCACACGCACCCCATGTGAGTTTAAGCCACCGGTTTCAGGATGTGAACCGTGGTCGACTACATGGGAGTCCAGCGACATAGCCATTAAGCTAACTGCTGGTCCCAGGCTGAGTACTTCTCATGTGTGAGGCACTAAGGGAAGTAAGTACACTCGCTCCCTAACTCTATTCCTAATAGCAGTCCAGCTACTCTCAGTTTTTCTGTGGAGCTAATTTAGGCTTAGGCCTTTTAATTCCCATGTTAATCTTGTATAGCTAGTTGCTCTTTGCAGTACACACAGTTGCCAATTGGAAAATGTAAGAAATTATTTTCTTAAGTAAAAGGTAGCAACCTATTGCAGTTTACCAAATAATATTAAATTATTTTTTTAGAGTTTTTTTTTCTTCTTTTTTTTTCCCCATAGGGTGCATGCATGTGTCAGAGAGAGAGATGGAAAGTGAGAAATCACCCTCCAAGGGTGGGTGGCCACACTGCAATACCTTCTCCTCCATTCTTCTTGTGGGATATTGGGCACACATGCATACATGCCTAACATGAGTTTCAAACAAATAGGTTTGGGACTCAAACCACGGTAATTCAACCATGTAACCACTACACTATCAAAAGATATATCTTGGTATGCTTTCTTTAAAAATGTTATAAACAGGTTCAATTTTAATACCTGAAATCCAAGCAGTGATAAATATATTTAAAAGGCTATCAGACAATATTGACATAGAGTTAATGTCCCATTGAAGAAATTGTGTAGATAAATCTTAAATATTATCTTAAAATAATATATCAGAAGGACTAGGAACACTATCAGTTGTAAATATTTGATAACAATAGGTGTGAACTAACGTTATGAAACTTGTTAAGGTGTATTGATGTGTGTGTATCACTAGAAGGCTGGGACAGTGTTCTTAGGCTTTAAACATTTAGAAGGATAATAGAAAAAATCCTAACAGTTGTTTTATTTGATGGGAAATAGAAGAGTACAAGGACAATGTCAGGAGCTATGTCTCTGATCAGTTTTGTTTCTTTAACACAACTCTCATCAACTGTAATTGACCTAACGGACATCATTAGAAATACAATTATTAATTTCTACGAAGCTTCTGAGCATCTGCTATGTCCTTTCATCATGCATAAAGAAAGCAGTAGGTAGTATCAAGTTTCCATATATATTAGGTTTTTGGAAAAGTCATAAGATATTTTTCTATGTAAAAATGTGCCATAACTTTCCCGATGACCCAATAGAGAATACAGGAAAGAGGACTGGGATTTAAGCAGATATATATATATATATATATATATATATATATACACACACACACATATATATATATATATAACTTGAATGTATTTTCAAAATAATCTCTGTCTTCCTCTGAGTCTCTGTCTTTCAAAGATATTAGGTAGTCGAGAAAATCATAGCACTGTTTTGCACAGAATAATACATCATGACTTTCCTGATGACTCAATATATGACATCAAGAATTTTTATGATCTGGCAGTTTGAAAACACATTCAAGTGTCATATTAGATATCTTGTTGTTTATATTCTAGTCTTCTCTCCAGTATTACCTCTGGCTTCAGGAATTTTTATTATCTGGCAGTTTTGAGGTCAGTAAACTGAGTGTGACTAAACTGTGTGGTTATGACTTGAGTCTCTCATGGGGTTGTAGTTAAGCTGTTGGTTTAATTGGAGCCAAGAGTTCTGGTTCTAGGATCACTTATTCAGTCTTTAGAAGGCTTGAGTTTCTTTCCAAATAGGACTTCTACAGAGTTCTTCAAGTAGCGACTAACCAACCAGTGAGAGTGATCCGAGAGAGAACCAGAGGACTTCCAAGATGGAAGCTATGTGTCTTTTATAGCCTGATCTTGGATCTCACATCTGTCATATGTTATTCATTACAAAAAGCAACCCTGGCAAAGTTTAGAGGTGGGTCCATGGGGTCTCAATACCAGGATGAAAGATTGGTTGGGGAATTCCCAGGAGGAAGCGGACTATCACATGCTCTAAGCCTGGAATCCTGAGACCACTGGTCATGAGCCACTCATGTACTACAGCGTTGGGAGCAATGAAGGAATACCTTCTCCCACCTTACTTCTCTTCCTTCTTTTACAATAACACAAACATAGTTTTCTATCCCAGAGTCTTAGAGCTGATAGAATCTTAGAAAAAAATCTTAACCAATCTTTGAATGAACAAAAATATTGTGGCAATAGGAGAAGGAAAGGTGAAGTACACAGCCCAATGTCACATAGCTCTTCAGAGGCATAATCAGAGCTCCATACCTGCAATCCTAAGCTATCTTCCCCAATGACATTTTGAAATTTAGTATTCTACTTTTTCTATTTGTTCCTAATTATCTATACATTTATTCATGTAATATTGAATCAGGACAAATTTCAGGAATAACAGTTGGCTGATTCCCTAAAGAACATCTTATTGTGGGGACCAGTAGGTAGTGTAGTAGTTAAACTCTGGATTCCCACATGGTTGACCTCAGTTTGAGTCCCAGACCCAGTGGCTGGAACATCATGCATGCCCAAAATCCTGAGAGGAGAGTGGAGGAGAAGGGATTATAGCCATCAGCCATAGGGGGTGATTTCTCACCTTCTCTCTCTCTGTCTCTGCTCTCTTTCTCTCTGGCAAGTACATGCACTCTATCTTAAAAAATAAAAAAATAAAGATATTATAATTCTTATTTCCGGCCTTCTTTGTGTTAGTCTTGGCTTATTGTGATAGCACCTAAATGTGTGGATTAGCATTCAGCCTCAGCTTCCGTTTTTAAAATTTGCTAGAGAGTGAATGTACTTGCTGGGGGGAGAGAGAGAAAGTGAGAAAGCACCTTTCAGGGGAGATGGTCACACTACAGTTCCCTCTCCTCCATCTCTCTTTGCTTTTTGGGATTCTGGGCATGCATGCATGAGTGCCCAGCATGTTTTTTAAGGTACCAGATCCAGGTCTTGAACCACATGTGGGATTCAATTGCCGTAACCATCATGCCACTGGCCTGGCCCCAGCCTATTTATTTTAATGAGAGATGGCAGAGAAGAAGGGAGAGAGAGAGAAGCAGAGAAATATATTTGTGTTTTAAGAAACTCTTCCTGGAATACTTTTTGTAGAGCTTACAAATTTCAATTGATGGTTTAGAAAGCTGTATTGTTTGAATGAGATTATCAGAGAGCAGGATACATTTTTAGGGAAAAAAATATGAAGAGTACTTACAGGTAATAAAAAAAACAAACAAACAACTTTTCTATAAAAGCTTATCTCAACATTTATTTACATTTAATGTTTCAAAGACAAGTAACTCTATTTTATAGCAGGTTCAGAAAAGCACCAAAAATAAATGTAGAATAATATTAGCTTCTAAGACATAGTAAATAGAGGCCACTGTTGTTTTTTTTTTTATCATAGAGAAGTTGAAGCACTTTACATTATGAGAATATATGAAAGCGTGTGTGTGAGAGAGAGTGAGTGAGTACATACAAGGTTATTTCCTTGGGTGAAGTGTCTGTGAGAAAAGTATTTGTGGAAAAAAACTCCCTAAAAAGTTATGTACTTGAGATTGTTTTCTTCCGGTTCTGAGTGGAGAGGGTTAACAGGTGAAATGACATGGAGGCTTTTACAAGCAGGATGCCATTACAGTAAATGAGGTAATACTGTTTTGCTAAGACTGGATAGAGGGGCAGCTTAGAAAGGATGAACTCAAGCTGGAGCCAGATCTGAACTAATTAACTCCAGCCTCTCTGAAATCCTATTGCAAAAAAGCAATGGCAGAAGCCTGGTCTCAAATTTGCTATGGCATGTAGGGAGAAGAATGAAATAATTAATAAATACCTTACTGTAATGCAATTGGTCAAGCAGCAATATTAGATAACTGTGTCAAGTATGATTAGTAAATAGTTATAATTGCTTTAAAGTGTCCCTAAACCCAATTCAGTTATTAATTCACAAACATTAAAAGAGTTGCACAAATGACTTAAAATTGATAAGAAATGCTTGAAATATTCATCTCTCTCTCCCTCACTCTCTTATTTTTTTATGAAGATTTACATTAGTAATTATTTTGGCTTTCTCTAACTTTACTTATTTCTTCCATGAGAGAGGGAAAAGAGATAGGCACCCTCAATAGAGTCTTCATGCTTTAATCATCCCCTAACCTCAGCCAGCATGGACCATGGACACATAGGTATGGCCCCAACATCATAAGGAGACCTCAAAATGCAATCCTGGGACTGTCCGATGTGAGTCTAGCATTGCGGAGTGTTGCATTATCGCTGAACACAATTAAAAATTTTAAAGTATAAATGGACTACTGCATATATGTATGATGCAAGAGGAATTAAATTCAGATTCCCATTGTGTTAACACTTTACACTTTTGATGAAAAGAAAAATGATGAGATTCAAAACCAACCTTTTGCATTATCAAGCATACTTTCTACTTTGGAAGTTGATGAAAATTACAATTTTACCCACAGGAAGAGATTAATTGAACATGGAATCAACAATATTGTGAATTTTTTCCTATTGAGTTCCTAGTGCATGACTTGAACCTTTAATTCTAATTTCCCCATCAATTGTGTTTAAGGAGATAGTAAATCCACTGATACTATTTAACTGTCATTGTTGTTATATACACATAAATATTGGGTGGTTGGAAAAGTCATGATGTTTTTTTTTTATAACTTTTTCTATGCAAAAATGTGTCATGACTTTGCTGATGACCCTATAACTTGCAGGAAAAATCATATATGTAGATAGAGAGAGAGAGAGAGAGAGTGTTTAATAAGTCTATAAAAAAACATTGTGAGAAAATGTGCAAGGATTTTAATTTTTTTGCAACAAAATAGACTCATACTTTAATTCTATTGTTACATAAACTTTCTGAAGTCATCTTGTGTTAGACAGGAATTACAAAGGTATGTATTCAAACCTGTCTGACCCTTGGTTGACACATAGAAGTCCTGTGTTTTCTTCAAATCTCAATTGGTCTTTCCCCCACCTCAGTGTTACTACCCATGATAGCATATTCTCTATACATTTTTTAGATCCCTCAATTTACCTTGAGTCTCTTGTTTCTTTCTTACAGGTGAGGTTCACACTCTGTCAGGTAAATTTTTCTCTTTTCAAATTATTCTGAAGTAAAGAAGACAACCAGACGATAAGCCTTGGTCACAAATTCTCTTAATTAGAAGAGACAGATAATTCTGATTAAAACATGATATCTGACCATCAGATTTTGCTCATAAGCCTTCTAGGGCTTCAGAAATGATTGAAAATGGTTGGAGGGGAGAGGAAAAAAAAGCTGATTTCATTGAACTCTAACTTAGGCTACATTTTTGATAACTATATAGCAAACTATATTACAAATGGATACAAAAGTCCTCTCCCCTCCTAGACAGTGGATGGGAGGCCTA
>NW_006159757.1:4884734-4918206 GCF_000334495.1 Tupaia belangeri chinensis
TATATACACATATACAGAGAGAGAGAGAGAATACATTCATGTAACTTTTATCAAGGTATATTGTTATAATTCTATTTTATTATTATTGTTGATCTCTTACTATGACTCATTAATGTATTGCACTTTATAATAGGTATCTATATGTATGAAAAAATATAGTATATGTGGGTTGGCATTATCTGTAGTTTTAGGCATCCACTAGGGGTCTTGAAACACATCCCCTGTGACTAAAAGAGGACAACTATTCACACTGGGAACTCAATCCCAGTGCAGGAGAGTGCTGGTGAGAATAGCCAGCTAGAAATACAATACTCTCGCTGCTTTGTGGGCATGGGGCATGAGATGACCCCTGTGTTAATGTGGTTACAGTTGGTCATGGCAACAGAGGAATTCAAGCAGCAGCCCCAAGGTGTTCATTGGGCTGCTGAGTGCTCAAAAAAAGAAGGTTGATTGATATCTCTAGCTATCTATCTATCCAGATAAATGTTTTTCACAAAGTTCATGAAAAATGTGTATGATGAAAAAATTAGGGAATTTTAAAGGTTTTTTTAAAGTTTTTTTTTTTGCCCACCAAATAAAATTATACTTTAATTCCATTTTAAAAGAACTTTGTTATTTTTTAATTAGCAGGGTTCATGTGTGCTCACTGCAGAGAGAGGAAGTGAGAAAGCACCCTTCCATGAGGAGTGGTTATGCCTCAAGTTTTTCTCCTCCATGTCTTTCTTCATTTGCAACTTTTGGCATACACACACATGTGCCTGGCGGGTTTCTTTAGCTGCCAGGTCCGGTACTCGAACCATACAGTTAACCATATGGAATCCAGCTGTCTTAACCACAGGCTGACCTTTGAGGACATTTTTGAAGTCTCCACATGAATATGTGTATATATGGCCCTGACAGATCCATCCAATCCTGTTAATGTCCAATCCTCCTTTCTTTTTCCACTAGGAGATTGCCTTGGACAGTTAGCACTCAATAAATATAACTTGACTTTAAAGTGAGCTCAAAACACTTATATCCAGAGAGCTTTATCTTTTTTGTTTGTTAGAACTTTGGTTCTGTATTTATGAGGATAGGAAGATTTAGCATTACTATTTATTTTGATTTAAAACATATCCCAAAATGTTAAAAAAAATTGTCCCGTTTTTAAAAAATGGTGAAATAATACATAAAATTGGCAGTCATGTCATTGTCATTGGTAGTTGTGTCAGCAAAGTGCAAAAAGCAGTGTGTCATTGTCCTAAAATGTGATGCTTTGTCACAGGCACCCAGGACTGGTCGATAGTTGAGCTCCTTCTTGTTTCCAAAGCTCTCTGCAGAGTCAGACTGCCATTAGACACCAAAGACTGAACTCAGCTTAACAGAAAGGATGAGGTGGTGACCGGGGTTAGAGTTATCTCCTAAATTGGTGTAACTGAAACTCTCTGTTATTCCCAGAGTGTGCCTGCTGTCTCTCTTAATAGACTAAACATATGTGGCTTTTCAATCACTTAGGAAAAGATGTTATGAAATAACTACAGTTGTAAATGGACCATAGATGGTTTTAACATAATATCATAATCCATTCATAATTTCTAATTGACTTTCAAATGCATCACTGTTAGCTAAAATACTTATTTTTAATGATATATTATCCAATAAAGGTCATAAAAGCAGTCATGGATATTTTCTGTTCAATGTTACAAAAATAACATGGTCATCCACTTGGTTTTCCAAGGTATAATACGTCTTTATCTCTAAAGTTGTTGCTTGTTACCCAGTGAAAGGAGAATACTGTTTTTCAATAGAGTTGCATGCCATTTTTGCTTTAAGTTGTGGCCTATATTTTTTCTATACAATGTTTTATTTATACTAGACTTACAATCATTTTAATCATTTACTATGATAACAGTCCCTTTGAGTGTGACAGGGGTGTAAATGTGGATGCCCACAAAAATCACTTACATTGTTAGATCAGATACTGTCAGATGAAACTGATCAATATAATTTTTAGAAAAATGATACTTTTGTTCTTTATATGATTAGATTAGCTACTTTAATTCTAACTTGATCTGTTTGGGCTAATATCCTTCATCCTGAAGCTCTCTATGAGAAGTTTAACTTAAAATTTGAGTAAGAGTTTTGTCTAGTAATCATCTGTATTCTAATAATTGTGAAATGTACTATTGTATTTTTTTTCTGAGATTCTCTAATAACAATTTTCAAACACATAAAGACAATACCAAATTCTGTAAAGGAAGGAGTATTCTTTGCCTTTTTTGAGTAGTATACCTCTTGAGAATCTAATGAAGAGTCATGCACACATCTCTTAAGGTGGGGAACACAAGTATTAACCTCCTACCCAGTGCTAGTAAGAAATTATAGCAGAGGGGAAGACAGTGACAGAGGTCTTCCAGGTAGTCCTACATGGAAAGGTTCTTGGTTCAAGTCTGGAGACCTCTTTAAAGTACACCAGGCACATGCTTGCCAATGATCTGGGGTTAGCCAAAGGCTGGAGTAGATCATACTGTCAAGACTCTGTTGGGAGTGTCCTCTCTCATTTTCTCTTTCTCTGTTTCTCTTGCACAGAGAAGATATACATAAATATTTTAGAATGTACCAACATTTTAACAATTTGTTTGCATTTTTGTTTTCTTTTGGTTGAGAATTTAGAGTTCTCCGCTTTCCTTATTCACTTGTTTGCTGATGAGGGATTAACTCTCTTCTTAGGGCACAAGAATGCATGCAAATAAGGGAAAGAAACTACAGGATGGTGTATAACAGTGGAGTAAAATATATGGGCAATTTAGCCATGTCTCAAGAAAAGCTAGTAGAATCATTAACAAATGTGTACAATGTAATGATCAATATCAAGATGAATATACGCCTATCATTGATTTGATATTACATACTGTATATATGACTTATAGAAAATTATACTGTAACCCACAAAAATATACATCAATCATATGTAAACCAGAAGTCATCATTTTAAAAAAGAAAAGAATAGGACTGCAGAACAGGCTTCAAATTTACCAATTCTACCTATTTCTGGACACATCCTCATGGTTCAGAGAAAAAGCTACAGTTATAGCAAGTTATGAAGTATTGCCACATCTAACGTGGCTTTCATTGGTAAGTCGCAGACATTTAAAAACAAAGAAGAATGTGGAGTCTAGGATAAAGGAGGGCTTCTAGTTTTACTAAGATCCCTAGAGTTGATCTGCACCAACCTGTACATAGACAAAATCCTACCTTACAATTCTTCAAAAATGAGCAATTAACTTTCTGTGTCTCTACCTGTATCCATTATTTGAGACAGAAAATATCACTGCTTTTCTTTCTGGTACTTGGCATAATCCTGCTTGGGTTACATAATATGGATAAGTTACAGTATCTTGTGTGCCCAAGAAGAATGTTTTGGAAGGAGCTCTTGAGAAAATGTCCTTCTTATCGAAAGGAGAGAGATATTAATCCATTCTTATCATTAACTACAAATTCCACTTAAATATTTTATGTTCTGTGTTACAAACAATCCAAAGGCCATAATTTCAACACTTGATATCCTCGGTATCTTCATTCCTCCTCTCTGGAGTGGCTTTACCAGGGCAAAAGGAATACATGCAGTTTCAACATCACTGATCGTTTTACCTACTCTCCACTTTCAAACATATTAACTGTGCTTGTTTCAACAAAGACTTACTGAAAGGAATTCTGCTCTGAAATGATTAGATTTCACAGTCATATGCCCATTTCATTTATCGCTACTTTTTCCATTTAGCCAAAAATGTCTTTCAGGATTCACTAGCACATTCAGTCCACTTTCCCCAAACACACTGAATGTGATTCACCGCTATTTTTCCACCAAAATCTTTTAATGTATTGTTTTTCAAAAAGTCCCTTTGTTTTAATGCTGTGATTTCTTCGAGCAATTTCAGGATTAATTTAAATAATTATATGAATTTCTCAGATTACACATTATTTCGTAATTATCTATATATTTTCTATAGAGTATGTGTGTGTGTGTGTGAATTTCCTAAATGCCTGCTTTATTTTAAATACAAAGAAATATTAATTTAGTTACATTATCTGGGCTCTCCCTTCACAGTCAGGAGAACTTCCCTCCAAATCCTGTTACAGGTCTTACTTCCTTGCAATACTCTATTTCTTAACATTTTTTTAATTGCCATATGGTGCACACACTCACTAGGCAGAAAAGGAGAGAGAGAAAAGGACGAAGACTCGCCAATGAGATGTGGTCACGCTGTAGTCCCTTCTCTTCCATTTCTGCATCCCACCAGAATTCTGAGCATGCACATACACATGCTCAGGAGCTTCTCGCGTGCTGGTGCTGACACGCAGATCCTGTAGGCCACGTGTGCTTTGGCTTTCCATGTGCAGCATTCGGCTCTTGTGCTACAGGCCAGTCCTCTACTTCTCAACCTTTACGGTCCCTGCAGACCCACAGCCACTTACCTGAATTCGGAACTGCATTCTCACAGCAGTTTCCACAAAACCAAATACATGACAGATTTCCATGACCTGAATGATTTGGAGAGGTAATTAATCACCATATGCCATCATCTTTCTTTCTGGCATGTAACCTTTTGCTCCACCTTGCCCTTGATTTCTCTTTCTCCATACCTCCTTACTTTCCTATTTTGCCCCTTTTCCCTTTCCAAACTTTGGTCCTTCAACCAACGCTACACTCCCTCACATACTCAGCTTCCTCTGAAATCATGGTTGACTCCCACTAGATTCTCTAAGCCTTCTGAGGAGATTCCGGATCTTCTATCATGAGAGTAAAACATTTGAACCTCCAACTCATATTCAGAATAACTACAAGTAGTATTTATGAAAGAATCATTATTATTACACATTAGCTTAGTACATCAGAATTACCTGCACATATCATGACTAGATAAACTTTGTAAATATTAACTATTAATGAAAATGATCAGATTATAAATTCTTGAAAGATATAAACACTTATAAACATTAAAAGAAAGAATTTGATATGGGCTCCTCTTTTAGAAATCAGCATTTTGAATGTGTATTGAATATACATTACTTGTATATTCACCTGCTTAATTTATCAGATGCTACCTATTATGTAATATAATTGAAATTAATATATGTCTACAATTATTTCATCAATATCTATTGTAAAAATAATTCCTTTTAGTCCAGTAAACTATGATCAAGGGATTTGTGCTAAAGATAAGTGATGACAAAACAAACAAGAAAATAATAATGGTCTCATTGAGCTAGAAACAAGTTTTTAAGCAAAACCTACATGAAGTAAATGTGTCATAGTTTTATATCAGATATATATATATATATACTTTGTTTTCAGATATATCAAACAAAGAAAATTGGAAATAAATGGGAACTAAAAATATTATTTTTTATTCTTGAGAAAAGTGAGAAGAAAATGAAGTTACTTTAACCTACATATTTTTCAGTTTTTATTTTGTAATCATTTTAGACTTACAGCAGAGTTGAAGATAATGCTCTGTTATAGATTACTAGCTTGTTGGAAAGTTAATCACATTAATTTAAATTCTTTAATTCTGTCAATTCCCTGCTATGTGGTGGTAAAGAAATAAAGCAACCAACCCAAAGAAATGCCACTATATTTTGGAGAAAATTGTGAAAGTGTTAATTCAAGATAAGCTGTAGGAATATGTTATTGAAAACCTTGATATATAAGAAAAGCATGCATAGTATAAAATAGTATGGGTATCAAATTCTATATACCTGAGGTCAAAAGACTAATGTATGTTGGGAATATTCTTATTTCTGTGGATACTCTATTCACTCAACAGGGTTGTTTCATCTTTATAATTTACTTTATTGAAATTGGTCAAATATATGTATTCACTCAAAACAAACTTTAGTATAACCTTCAGTGCTTTGAGGTCCTAGTATAAAACACATAATAATTATCTTGTATATTTGCCTTCTCTGAGCCTTTTATTTTAACTGATAAAAAAAATGGAAGAGTTTTGTGGGAACCAGCAGTTAGCGTAATGGCTATGTCGCTGGACTCCCACGTAGTCGACCGCGGTTCACGTCCTGGACCAGTTACTTAAAACTCACGCCGGGCGCGTGTGCGTGCATGCCCAAGATCCCGAGAGGAGAATGGAGGAGAAGGGATTGCAGCATGACCATCCCCCCTGGGGGGTGATTTCTTGCTTTCTGTCTCCATGTCTCTCTCTGTCTGTCTGGCGAGCGCACGCGCCCTATAGCGAAAACCTCTCAAAAAAAAAAAAATGGAAGAGTTTTGTGACTAGTCCTCTAGTGTAGTACTTAAGGGAGACAGATCCCACATGGCTGAATGTGTTTTGAATCCCAGCACTGGCAGCTTAAAGAACACAAAGGGCACATGTGCATGTGTACTCAAAATTTTGACAGGATGAAGACATAGAAGAGAAAAGATTGAAGCATACACATATCCCACTGAAGGATATTTTGTCTCTCTATATATATCTCTGGTCTTATGTCTCTCTCTGATGCATACATTCACCCGCTGCCAATTAAAACCAAATTGACAACAACAACAAATACTGTTCGCATTCTGCGAACAGTATTCCTGTGCAAAGTATTTCCTCTTTAAAAATCTGTGATATCTAGCTAGACAGGCCATATAATTTATGCTGTATTTTGTCTCACAAACCTGAGGAGACATTGGCCTGACTTCATCTGAAGTGGATCACAGTTTTGTGAGAATATCATGAGGGATCAGATATTTAAATGCATCAACTTAGCCAGGACTGTTTTTTCAGAAAAGTCCATGAAATTCTGACTGATACATATTTAACAGGAAAAAGCAAAGTTCCTCAGGGTAGAAGTGATATATACATATATCACTTCAGTTAGTGTGTGTGTATATATATATATGCATAGTATAAAATAGTATGGAATCAAATTTTATGCATCTGGGTCAAAAAAAATACACACACACACACACATATATATATTTAATTATATATATATATTTAATTATATATATATATAACTAAATCTAAATTATAACTAAAAACATAAACTATGTTTGGACATGTTCACGCTAAATAATAATCCAATGGTCAGAAACCCAACGTTATGATTCTGCCGTTCAGTAACAACTGCATTATCTGAGTCCCTGACTGAGTGTGATTTGGACCATTGCTAACCAAATGATGAACTGGAACAACATTTTTTATCACTAGGAAAACATGTGCAAATGCTTATAAATATGATATGTCTACATGTAAAGATATATATACACTCCAGCACTGTGAAATCTACCACAAGGACAGAGTTACTTGCCTTTTCTGAGTACAGTTAAATACTTTTGAATTATTTAAACATTCAGCACATAGGTATATACCATGTTTTTATAATAAGTGAATATTATACATATATTCAAATAACGATTTTCAGACTTTATTAATGATTCTGGAATTTTTTCACATTTAAAAATCTAATGAAGGGTGAGAGCATGGCACAGCAAAAACTCACACCACAATGGTGAACCAACCCAAGAGGATCCAGGTTCACGTACTGAGGCCTTTCCATAATATTAAGAGCTCACATGTATGTACATGATCTAGGCTGACTGAGACTGAGGGTAGACTGTGGCATGAGGACCCTATTACAGGTATCAATCTCTCTCTGTCGGTCTCTCATGTAGAAAAAGAACAGGCTTTAAAAAATATAAAATGCTGGGACCAGCAGTTGGTGTAATGGCTATGTTGCTGGACTCCCTTGTAGTTGACCACGGTTCAAGTCTCAGACCTGATAGCTTAAACTCACGCTAGATGAGCGTGAGTGTTTGCCCAAGATCCTGAGAGGAGAATGGAGGAGAAGGAATTGCGGCATGGCCATCCCATCATGGGGGGTGATTTCTCGCTTTCTGCCTCTCTGTCTCTCTCTGTCTTTCTGGTGAGCGATCGTATGCTCCCTATAGCAAAAACTTCTCAAAAAAGAAAAAAAATATATATGTATATGTGTATATATAAAATACAATACAACTGTAAAGAAAACCTCTGGTTCTGAAATTCTGATTCTCTAAGGAGATTCCTTTAATTAAACTATTTAATAGCAGTAAGGTAGTTAAGATAAAAAGGTCCCCCCTTTCACTAGTAAGATAAGCATTTATCAAGACAATTTTCTATTTAATATATAATTATTAAAGTAAACATGGAAATATCAGCATTTCTTTTGTCCCTGTGTTCTCAAAGTACATACCATCCTCTTCTGTATACTGTTACTTTCTTATATTCCCCCAGATTGCAGGACAGAATCATCGGTTCTGGGCTATTTGCCTGTCATTATTAAAAGTATAATCCTTTCAGGGAGGAATTAAGTGGGGAAAGCTACTTTACACCAGTAGTGGATAAAAGAAGCCAAGTATGAATGGTATTATTCATTATCAAGTTTTGTTGTTGTTGTGGTCTGCTCTTTTTCTGAACTTGGACTTGCTCTGACTTTACTGAAATCGTATACCAGCAACACAGAGATGGCTGATACGCGAGAGGCTAAAAAGTTCAGTCTGTCAGGAGAGGGATTCATTTCAACCCATCAGTGTTGTTATTCTGCTAAGTGGTGACATAATCCCAAATTCACGTTCCCAAGAGATTGGCTCTCAGGATCTCTCCCATTTGCTGACTTTACTGCAAAAGAATGCCAGCTTCTGCTGTAATTGAGGAAAAAGGTTTTCAAGCCAGATTATCATTTCTGAAATGGATCACATAACATATCTAAAAGTGTTAGTATACACCCAACCTTCTGCCAAGAGATTGTCTTCTTTTCAAATGAATAAATAAATTTTTTTAAGCTGTTTTGTATGGGCACCATATATTGGGCTCATTTGTTTTAAAAATTCCAATAATTTCTGACTTTTTGAAAGACAGCACTTGAGGCACAACATCATCCTGGATAAATATTTAATTAAGAGGAAAGACAGAAAAAAAACTGAAAACAACCTAATAGTTATTATTAAATATTTTGCAGTAATTAAAAAGAATGGGATAATGCTTCATACATATTCCATGATGTCATAAAAATGACAATGAGTTTTTTTTAAGTAAACAAATTAAACAGAAATAGAATATATACTGTGCTGCCCTGTATGTGGGGAGCACAATTTTTACATATATAGCACTAATGTAAAAATCCTCATCTGTGTGAATGCATACACAGACCACATAAAATATAAAATAAACAAAGATTTCTTCCAAAAGAGATCAGAGTGGAGTTTAATTTTTTTCTTCATAACCTTCTGAAGTATTTGACTATTTCAGCTTGATATATTTTTATCATTTAAAAAATGCACTGAAAAATGTTTGGTGGTCCTATTTGTCTTTTATAGACGGAATTTTCTTACGGTACATAGTAAAGCATATATTTAATACATTATATGGTCTATGGTTAACTTTACTCAATTTAGTGCATATTTAATAGCTTTTGTGAATGCCATAGACATTCAATGAGTGTCCACAAACCAGTAGGGAATGTTAGCAATAAACAGAAGCAAGGGCAGTAGATACTAGGTAATGATAGACAATGCATCTGAAAGCCCACAGTAGAGACCAAAGACCAGCCACAGTTTGACAATATCTTTCAGATATTTGGGGTGGGCGCAAACCCAAAACACATTTGGTCAAGTTCTGTATTTCAAGATAAACGTTTGCCATGTGTTTTTGATTCATTTACATGTAATTCATTGAACCGACCTTCTGAAAGAGTTATTTGATGCATACGGAGATTTTGTGCTATAATTATATGTGATACATGTAATATAATGCATAATAATTTAGAGCAGGACTTTTGTTTTGCCATGTTAAGGATCGTAGACATGTGTTCCTTCTTTATGATTCACTATGCTTGAACTGAGGTGTTGAGTGACTCAGTGAGTCAACCTACAGTTGAAATTTATATTACGAATTGACAGAATTGTTTGTATATTTCTTTTTTTTAAGGTAGTTTTTCTGTGCCTCAGTTTCCACAATGGTTGAATTAGCATGATGGTCTTTAGTTAATTTTACCACAAGCATTTACCAGAACATATAAGATTTATTAATGTGTTTGCAAATGATAATTCATTCCTAGGGTCAGCAAGTGGCCTGATGCTTAAGGTGGCTGGATTCTGCATGGCCAACTTTGTGGTTTGAGTCCCAGACCCAGAGCTTGAAAAGAATACTAGACACACCTATATTCATGTTCCAAATCCCAAGAAGAACGGAGAAGGGATTGCAGCATGGTCATCCCCTCCAGGGGGTGATTTCCCACTTTTTTTCTCTCTCTCTTTGGCTCAGTCTCTCTCCAGCAAGCACATGTAACCTATAACAAAAACTAAAATAATAATAATTTCTTGAATCTGTGATTTTAATAAAATGTGATAGCACAGTATAAGTATATACTTGGAAATATATTCAGACATAAATTCCCCATATTATCTCTTTCAACCAAGAAACAGGCTTGCTAGAAATCTCATGACCCATGAAGTCTCTTTTAGAAGATTTATGGATACTCAATTGTTTCCTTAGTTGTTGCAGTGGCTAAAAATTAAATTGAGCTTCACATTTTGTTTCATATCTTTTATTACCTCTTCAAGCCTCAGACAGTGCAACCCAATTTGGGAAGTAAAACTAGTATCTCTTTTCATGTATTTAAAAAGTAAGCTATAATTCAGAAGACAGTAACTTTTGTTAGCTCTATATAATTAGACATCTCTTTATTTGTAAATACAGATTTCGACTTACAGTTTTTCTATTGTTTCTTGGTATAATTTTCATATGTATTTTTCTCAGTCCACTTGGAATTTGTTTTACTGTGTAGAAAATATAAAGATATGATTGTATCATTTCAATTTGTAGGGACAAAGTATCTCTTCTATACTTGCAAGGTTTTATATCTAGTGTCATAGTCAAAGCCGTAATTGTTGTTTCCCTAAGTACATATTCCTCTTTCTGGACTTGACATGATATTGCTAAAATTGTCATTTTCAGACTCCTAGTTGTCTATTAAGAAATGATACTCCTGAGGATGAATTCACCATAAAGTTTCTGATGTTGTCAAGAGGAAGCAAAACAGAAAGAGACACCTAAAAAGCAAAAAGCTTTAAACCAGACTACAGTTAAATTATAATATATCAAGTAAACTTGATAAGCATGAGTTATAAATCAATATATTGCCAATTTAATAGGTTTTTGGATGGGAGATTTATAGAAGGTAATGGCAGAAAAAAGTTATCTTCAAACAAATTCAGCTTTAATATTATATTGGAAATATTACTAGATAGTAAGTTTTAATGAGACCAATGATATGAATTGGAAACAAAATGGCTAATGTATGACTATTTCAAAGCTACTTATTAAAGTTGAGGCCAAGGCTATTTGCCCACCCCATTTACCTGAAAAATAGATACATTCAAATATTAGAAGACGTGTGCAGTTGAGTAACAGTCTTTATGCATTATTTCTCAATATGCATGCATTAGACAGGGAGGGATGTACAGTTTGAGGACCACAGAAATACAATAGTAGCTTCAATGGGGTGGGGCAGAGGGACTATTGAAGGTACTGATGTAGCCCTTCAAATTTAAGGAAGAGTCTCATCTCTTTTTCTCTCTTTGTATTATTATTTTCTCAGATGAACAGTGGTTCCAGGAACTCTAAATTCATTTCTATAGGTCTTCATGAGCAAGCAGGAAAATAAAGTTTTCTTGCTCTCAGCTCTAGTTTGAAATATCCTGGGAAAATAATTTTGATGGACCAAGCTAGGGTCAGTCTCTGTGGCTAGTGAGCAGGCCATTCCCATCCAGTAATAATTACAGTTAACTCTTACAACATAATAATCACTGTGAAAAGCCATTGCATGGGTCATTTTAGTGGATATGATTGGTCTGTTAGTTGGATTCCATTATTGTTCCTAATTTACAAGTGAAAAATAGTCACAGTGAAAATGAGTAGTTTACCTTAACACCACCAAATTGAAAGGTGATGGGTCAGGTCAATCTGAATCCAGAAGCAGACTTTATTCATAATCGTGGACCTAATTCTGACAAGGAGGTGAGACTCTAAAATCAATGACTTACAGCAAAATCAAGTGTGGTCAAATTGGCTCTTAGAATCCCCTTCAAGGAGGGACCAGCCGTTAGCATAATGGCTATGTTGCTGGACTCCCACATAGTCACCCGTGGTTCGAGTCCTGTACCCGGTGACTTAAACTCATGCCAGGCGCATGTGCGTGCGTGCCCAAGATCCTGAGAGGAGAATGGAGGAGAAGGGATTACGGCATGGCCATTCCCCCTGGAGGGCGATTTCTCACTTTCTGTCTCTCTGTCTCTCTCTGTCTGTCTGGCGAGCGCAAGCGACCTATAGCAAAAACCTCTCCAAAAACAAAAAAAAGAAACCTGTTCAAGGGCAGTAGCCATGCATTTCCTATAGTGCATTCTCCCCATTCATTTTCCATCCAAGACCTATTTGCACAGTGGAAATGATGGCAACATTAACACGATTGGACATATTTTTTATTTTCTTCTTTTCTTATACAGCCTAGTTTATTGAACCTGTGCAGCATGCACACATTCACACTCCACACTTGAATGAATGGTTAGATAGTACAGTACATTCGAATGAAGCTAGAAGGATAAGCACATGGAACCAACATTTGAAATGGTGTAAAGAAAGGTGTGGAGTTTCTCCTAGGAGAAAAGATGGTATATAGAAAGGTCTTGGCCTAAAAGACTACTGTATATTCTGCCATTATTATTTTTTTTTATATAGGCAGCTCTAATTAAAAGGGGAGGAAGGATGTTTATTTGGTGCCTTCTCTGTACCAGGTGCTCATAAAGTATACATTAACTCTATTCATCTTTATAACCCTCCAAGTGAGGGAGGTCTTACTAGTGTCATTCGATAGATTAAGTGTACTGATGCTCAGAGATGTTAAATAAGATGTTCCGGGTCACATCACCAGAAAAGAATAGAGCAGAGAAAGGAGATTAAGAGACCTGAATCCAAAATTCATTTTTTTTTCTACTATTACAAACCAATGGAGGAAAATGACATTTTGAATTCTAATTAAAAAATGAACAAGCACAAAAATCTACTTAAAGTCCTGGAAAATAATCTTCAACAGAACATACAAATATATTTTATGTTGAAGAATTTACTAACTTAAATACTGATAATCTTTTTAACTACTATTTTTTTCTTTAAATGAACTTCTAAAAGTTGTGGAATACTAGGTTGCTGAATGCAGGTATACGCTGGGGATTAAATGTTGATTTGCTATGTGAGTAGAAAACCAACATAAATTTTATGTAGAGAGAGATTTTGTGTCTCAACCACTAAGTAAACATTTTTTAAAATTATAATTTCTAATTACATCCCATAATTGTGAACATTGGGGTCCAGTATAGTTCTTAAAAATCGTATACTTATTGCATAATGATCAATCCAGAGCAATAAACATCTACCATCTCAAACATTTATCATCCCTTTGTGTTGTGTCCATTCAAAATCCACTCTGGTTATTTTGAAATATACATTGCGTTGTCACCAACAATGGTTACTCTACTCTGTTGCTGTCTTCAAGATCTGGTTTGAAATCCAGATTGCCTTGCATTAGCTGCTCATTGCTGCCCGTGGGCTATCTCTAAAACTAACTCTAGAGTTTCTGAACTGAAGGAAGAGAGCAGACAAGTGAAATTCCAAACAACTTGGGGCTGTCTAAATCACCTGATGCTTTGCAAGGGAGGAATTTCACTTTAAATAAAGTGGCTTATGGTCTATTTCCTGGCAATTTGGAAAGATTTGCACTACACTGATAGCCCATTATGCAGTAACTGTGTTTTGTTAGATACTCATTTATTTTAATGCAAGTTTGCTTTATCCTGCCAGTTTGTTGACTGTTCCTTGCTGAGTAGGTCTGTAATCTAAACTTTAAAGGAGGATTAAGCTTCATGGTATTTACCTAACTAAGCATTGTCATTGTTGTCATTGTGTTATCCTCTTACATATTTGTTACCTGGAAAAAAAAATCCTTTTTTTTTTTATGGGCTTCCTGCTGTATTTGAATGAAAGCTTTTGCAGCTTTTTTCTTCATTTAATTGTTTTATGATCTGAAACTGTCATTTAAATCGAACCAAGAACTAACTTAGACTACAGTTTTTAATCATATCTTTTTTTTGAATGTTGGATGTGCACAGAAGTAACTAAAAAAAAAATCCATCTTCTCACTTTTAATCTCTGAAATATGATGAATAGTAGGTCAACAAAACGTAATCACGACTCTTCGGTCCATATTTAGTCCACACCTTTCCAGAAATTCTATTGGTTTTCAATATCCTTTTGAAAATGACCTACACTTTTAATGGAAAACTGGCTTATCTCTTCCGCCTGACTTATACCCCCGAAGTAAATAGAATATATAGCTGTGTTTTGGAAACCTTTTAATATTAATTGTTCATAAATCAGAAGAGACAGTAAAGATCTGTAAATGTTTCCCAGAGAATAAGGTGATTCTAATTTTATTTTGAGTAATTGCTTTTCCAAAAACTTTTTTCACTTCTCATAAAAATCCTGAATTCAGTAGTTTCTTGTTTTTTTCAAATCAACTTTTCTTATCCTATTTATTATATTTATATCTTCCTCATCATTTTTATTTTCTCCTAATGGAAACACTAAGTGCTTCCTTCAGTGATGTCTAGGTCTTCTACAGCTTCAGGGGTGAGTTACAATTTAGCTAGTTTATATGATCCATTTCCCTTCTAGATATTGGTTTAGGAAGGGATGGGTGACTCAATTCAAACCTACATTTCTACATGTAAGTATTTCCAATTAGAAATGCCATATTTTTCTTTATTATCCTTTGATCCCTATCAAAATTATTCTACCTGTCCATTCATTTTAACTCTGCAATCATCATTTTTCTTAATTTTCAAAAAAATGGCAATGATATATTTGGGAATATCAGTTGAGAAATTATTGCTGACTCCTAAATAATAAAAAGGTTCAGGTAAGAAATATCCCTATTGTATCTCTGGACATCATGTGTGAAGGCATGATCCTTAGAATGCTGCAACCAGCTTTCCACCATGAGCCTAGGTAGGTGTAAGAATAACAGCCAACTCTCAATTCACTGTGGTTAGCATACAAAAAAGATGAAAAGATCCTGACTCTTTCAGTTGTACATATGAAACTGACACACATCAGTCTTCCTGTAATGAGAAATGACAGACTGTAGTTTAAGTCAAGAAAGCAAGAAATTCCTGTTATCATCAGTTAAGTACATCTTAACTGATACTCTTTATTGATTGCACAAACCAAAATGCAATACAGACATATATATTGCCATAAGGCTTCCTAAAACCTGAGTTGGCAGGCAGAGAGAGAGAGAGTAGGGGTGGGAGTGGGGGAGAAGAAATTAGATAAAGAATAATTCCTACATAACTTATTATTGTCAATAAATAATATCAATGCACATTACTGACTTTATCAGTGTCAATATTGGATTTATCAATGAATACAAAATGTGCTGATATAAGCTTCATTCTTGTCTTTTTCTTTTTTGCAGAGGGCATGCGCATGAGAGAGAGAGGAAAAAAAGCGCTAGTACCCCCTAATGGGTCCAGATGATGCTGAAATCCTTTTTCTTCCAATTCTCCATCCTGTCAGGATCCTGGGCACAACACTCATAACGGGCATGTTTTTAAGCTACCAGGGGTTGGAAATCAAATGTGTGTTGGCCACGTGGGATTTAGTTTAAGCCGTGAAGCACTTAATTGTTGCACTATGGGGTCAACATCAAGCTTTGTTTTGAATGGAGAGAAAAACTGAGTGCCAAGATGATATATAGGAATATAGACATCTTGTAATTTCCCTGAGGAAGAGAAATGTTTCAATTCAGGTATTTCTCTAGTATGAGAGTTAGTAGAAGCTCTAACTCTCTTGGAAAACACTTATATCTGCTGGTTTGTGGAGAGAGGTAACTGGAAGAAACATTGGTATAAGAGTGTTGTAACAAAAAATAAGGCCAGTGTGCCTAGACTTGAAAACATGTGGGGCGCAGATCATGGGCTCAAATAGAGTTGGAGAAGTAGAGAGAGATCAGGCCTTGGTGAACCTGGAAGAGCATGCAAATACTTTTATTGTAAGGTAAAGTCTCAGGAAGGTTAGTAAATGAAATAAAGCAGTGCCTATTTAACTTTCTTTATTTTAATTTGCTCAGAGTGAGGAGAAAGAGAGTGAGGGAGGGAGAGAGAGAAAGTGAGAAAGCAAGCTACCAGGCCTAGGACTTGAACTGTGGTTGGCCCTATGAAAGTCCAGTGCCCTTAATTACCACACCACCTGCCATCCCAGCACTGCCTTTTTGACGTAGAAATGTGCATCTCTGACATTTTTACCTAGAATATGTTACTTTGCTCCCTGACTAAATGATTTATCTATTGAAGAAAACAGAATTTACATTAAAAAAAGACTAAAAAGATATATTTTTGGATTCAGTGATTCCAATTCTACAAATCTAGCTTATGAAAAAAATCTAGATGTGGTAAATTATGTACAAAGATGCTTATTACAGAATTATATATATATATATTAGTTAGAATAAGAAACAACTAAAGTGTCCAACAAAAATGGGATGGTTTACTCAAGCATCGAACATTTTTACAATGAAATATTATGAAGCATTTAGTTGATGAATATTTGATGTCACTGGAATATTGGATGTCCAAATAAAAAAGTTTAGATGAGGAGAAAATATCTTGTGAAACTAAATACAAGACATAATTAAGAAGTTAAGAACGAACACATGCATCTGCACATCTCCCCCAACACACAGATACACAATGAGAAAAATGACTGGAACTAAATTCAATATGTCAGCAATATTTATTACCAGACAGCAAACAATAGACAATTTTCTCATGCATAGACAAGTCAGTATGGGGACCAGCAGTTAGCGTAATGGGTATGTCGCTGAACTCCCATGTAGCCACCCACGGTTCGAGTCCTGGACCCGGTGGCTTAAACTCATGCCGTGTGCGTGTGTGTGCATGCCCAAGATCCTGAGAGGAGAATGGAGGAAAAGAGATTACAGTGTAGCCATCTCCCCTGGGGTGTGATTTCTGCTTTCTATCTCTCTGTCTCTCTCTTTCTGGCAAGTGCACATGCCCTGTAGCAAAAACCTCTAAAAAACAAAATAAAACAAAAAAAGACAAGTAAGTATGGATTGCTTTTCACATGGTAAAAATAATTACTTCTAAACATAAATATAAAGCTAGAAGTAGTTCAAAATTAAAAATCAAGAAAAATATTTAATAAATAGCAATATGATAAAAGCAGGGAGAAAATATTACATTGTCAGGAAATAAGCAACATGGTGTCACCAACCATAATATAGAATATGGAAAATGCCTCCAGGGAAGTGTAAAGCAAGATGTTATATTGCTATACAAATAATGAAGTCACAGTTAAACTAGGTAAAGTATTATATCTATAAAATCTAATATGAGTTACATAATTAGCTTTTATGTACTTATTCATTAGGTATAAATTACATAAATTGAATTATGACTATATTATGTACATATAGTCATAAATGCAATATAATTTCATATATACATATGTCATTTCATTTGTATTTAGTGAAGGGAGGTAGAACTGTCTCAAGGATGAGGAGACAGCTAATTGATAAAGGCAAAGAAGGAAATTACGGATCTAAGCCTACGTATGTATTCCACTATTTTTCTTTCATAGGATGTAATACACACTTAAAATTTCCTATCTGTATAAATAATAAGAATGAGAGTGCTAAAATAGATGCTTAGGGAATGATTATCTAGTTAAAAAAAATCCACTTTTTAGATTTTTAGACCTAGAAAATGAGAAAAATTAATTGCAAGTTGAAAAATTTCTTAGTTATAGCAAGAGTCCAAGATTCTATGGCTCACAGTTTTGTCTCACTAAACCATGACTTAGTGCTTGTGTAAAGATTCTGTGTCACCACTTAGTAAGTAGCACATAAAAAGTGTCTTTTGTTGTTCTTGCTTTTTGTATATAAATAAATTATGGAAAATCTATTGAACTGGGATAAGAATGTTCTGGATTTCAGTATTATGTCTTCTTTCAGTTATCAGCATAGCCTTGCATAACTTTGTAGTGCTTCAGTTTCTTATCTGTGAAAAAAGACATTGTGTTCAATATTCTCTAATATATTTGATAATGTTCAACAGATATGCTAAATATTACATAACCAGGGAAAACAACACAGTTTTGGCAAGGATGTATTATTATTTCTGTCTTGCTCATTGGAATGTCCCGTCTTCATATGTCTTAGTTTGTTTGTGCTGCTACAACAAAATACTTGACATTGGATAACTTATAAATAACAGAAATCTATTTTCTTTCCTTTTTTAAATACAACCACGTTTACAAAAAAGAATTATTTATTTCTTATCATTATTTCTTTCATTTGATCAGAGAGAAGGGAGGGAAATGAGGTAGCAAGTTATCTGGTCTAGGACTTGAACTGTGGAACTGTGGCCAGTCATGGGGAGTCCAGCACCTAGGTCACCATGCCACTTACGGGCCCACAGAAACTTATTTTCTCACAATTCTGGATGCTGGGAAGTTCAAGGCCGAGATTTCAGGATTATAGTTGTCTGGTTAGGGCTGCTCTCTGTTTCCAAGGCCAGACCCAATTGCTGCATCCTCCAAAGGGGATGTCCTCCTCCATTCTCCTCTCGGGATCTTGGGCTTGCATGCACATGTACCTGGGTGAGTTTAAGCCACTGGGTCCGGGACTTGAACCTCAGCTGAGTACATGGAAGTCCAGGAACATAGCCTTTATGCCAACTGCTGGTTTCGGGGATGTCCTCAAATGTTGGAAACTGAAGGAAAAGTGAGCTGAATGCTATATAACTTTGACAAAAGCCTTCATGGCTTAACCATCTCTTAAAAGCCCCATTCCTGATACTATAACATTGACAATATGTGAAGCTGGGAGAAGAGAAAATGCATCATGACTTTTCTGACAACCCAATAGATAGTTACATATCAAATAATCTGCAGGGAGAAACTATCTTATGCTAAAGAGGATTGGTTTATTTCCAAACCAAAAAACTGTGAAACTATAACTGGATTCAAGTCAAGGATTCATTTCCAAGTGTAGGGGAAATGACAGAACTAGAGTCTCATAAAACGTTCTAATTTAAGCTTTGTTTAACAGTGGAAACAATGATGAGTAATAACAGACATTTTGTAAGGCTTTTGAGAGGATCATGTGAGTTACAACAGATATCCTAGTTAGAACAACAAGGTCTGGCACATAATAAGTACTAAGTAAATGTTAGCTATCATTATTATTGGTGCTGTTATCATTATTTGATCTGGGACATGCCCAGATTGATTTCTCTAAATTTCTAGCAAAATTAATTATAGTTGGCCAATAAACAAATATACTCTATAACTTTCTAATTATATGGTTTCCATTTACTTTTGGATGAAACAATCCATTGTATTCACCAGATAAATCTATTCATTTGTTTATTTAATTTGCCAGAGGGTTCATGCAGCAGCCAGAGAGAGAGAGAGAGGGGGAGAGAGAAAGCATTCTCCCTGGAGAATGGACATGCTGTGATCCATTCTCCTCCATTCCTCCCTCCATTTGGGATTTTGGGCACATGAGCACACATGCCTGCATGTTTTTCAAACTGCCAGATCCAGAACTTGAACCATGTGATTGACCATGAAAGTGAAAACATGTAGAGAGCCTCTTACTTGTGGTAGCAAAAGTATGTGTAACTATATTTTTATGCTGATTGAGATGAAATAAAAGTCAAACTATACATTTTTTGGTTTCAGTAATTAAAACCTAACCATCTTATCTAAGAGATGACCTGCTATTAAAAGTTTCTTGCTAGCAGGAAGAATACTGCAGTCATCTCAAATCCATGCTTGACACATAAACATCTTCCCACACAGCTGAACTTTAACTTCTAAGAATCAAATTTCTATTTGCAAGTACCTAAGAAATATGAATCATTTTTCACTTCACTAAATGACACAGATTTTGAGTTCTTTCAGATATGATATTCAAGCAATAACAAGTCACTTTCACATTTTAGAAAGCAACTACCCTAGTAAAACATGTATAAGGAATTAATCCATAACTTCCTTTCTGCTTTCAGTATGAATGAAATCAGTCCTACACAATAAATTCTAGGTCCTAGAAAAAATTCTAACTAAATTCCTACATGAAGTAAAAATTTCAGAGAATAATTTGTGTTTTATATAGATTTTTTATATGTTAATTAACTGAAACTGCAGGGAAAAATAGGTCTTCTTTAACTGGTAAGATAAAGACAAAGAAAATATTTCAAGATTTAAAAATTCAGAAGTTCTTTGATTTAAAGATATCAAAAATAGCTTAGTGTGAACCTTAAAAAGCAGTTTTTAAAAATCTTAAATATTTACAAAAGGAAAAGAAAAACAAATTGACAATTTTTGGCTATATAGATGTGTTAGGCTCTGTTCCAAGTGCTTCATTGTATAATTTATTTAAGTTTTTTTCAGACTTAAATTTTAACTATTGATTGTCAATAATATATACGAATTATCATAAAAATAAATGGTGCTTAATTATTTAAATTAAGAAGGGACACTTTGCTGATTTCTATAGTGTATTTATACTTTTTCTGATGTTATTTCTCTAATCCAACACTCTACATTGTCCTTATCCCAATTCTGTTTTTGTATTAGTTTGGATGTGTCCTCTATGTACATATAATCAGTATGAGGTTGTTACTCAGGAAGAAATCCTAAATAAATGAAGACTCCCAGAACTCAGTAGGTAATTCTGTGAAGATAACGTGCCTCTACAAAAGCATATAGAAAGACATATGGTCTGTATGCATACAAAGGCTCTTAGACATCATCTAAACCAATGCTTCCCTTTAATGGAAGTGGTTGTAAACCAGAATGGTTTGCTTTGTAATTAGATTCAGTGAGAGACATGGAACTAAGTCCCAAAACCTCTCACTTCCAATTTCAGTCTATGCAATCAATGTTCTTCCAGTACATCTGCACTGATACACTGTGATAGGATTGTTTCTATTGCCTTGTACTACATTCACCAGGGCTGGCTTAGAAGTTTATAATTCATAGTCACAAAGATCAAAGGTGCACATGCCTTGATTTGGGTACAAAGTCAACTATCCACCTGCATTCTGGCAATCAAAAAGTCACAAGTTTTATTTTTGTGAGATGACCTAAAATTATGCAATGCTAAAGCCTATTATTCAAAAGCATCTCATCCTATCCCCTTTGAATGGTCTGTTGTAAAACAAAACAAAATAAGAATAAAACAAGAAATTTCAAAGTCATACACACAGGATGAACAATTAAGTAGTGGCTGCTATTACTTCTAAATATTGGGCATCTTTGGTAATACATAATACAATACCAATATTCAGACTGACATAGTACAAGAAGTCCAATCTGTGTGAACTCTCAGGTAGCAGCTGAGGTTTTCTCTTTACATATCCATATTTATAATATGCTTTAGGCTTACATATTTAAGAACTAAGCAATGCATTTTTAAGCCAATCAATGTCTCTTAAAATATTTTTATAGAATTTTAGAGCTGGAAGAGAATCTAATAATTGTCATCCCTTACAAATGAGGAAAATGTAGCCTAAGGGGGTAGTTCAACTTACTTGAGGTCTCACTGAGAATTAGTCATATACCTAAACAAATCTACCTGACCTCAAATCTGGTATTAGATCTACTACTAGTGTCAATTAAGTGCTTAAGTATGTCATACAGGAGTGTAGTGTAGAGAAATGTGAACTCAAACTTCTTAAGTTCACTGAAAATGATCATTTACTTGACATTTGACATATCTGTAAATTTCTATCCTTTGTTTGTCTTAAAGGATAAGTAGGATACTAGAATGTAAGCACAAAGTGTTCCCCTTGTTTTATATCATAAGAATTATAAAATGTCAACTCCATAGCATAAAATAGTCTATGTGATCTCCTCAAGCTTCACTTCTTTGTTTAATGCGTGGCTAGTGTATTAGCTCATTACTGTGTTGTTAACAGAAAATGCCTGGAAATTAGGTGATCTATAAAGAAAGAAGCTTATTCAGCTCACAGTTTGGGATTCTAGCACCTGGGGGCCCAGGGTCTTGGTTCTGGTATCATTCCCTCTCCTTATAAATCAACCAGAACACAGACATGATGTTCCCACCCTCATTACCTTCATTCTAATCTCTTCCACCAAATCCTGCTTTTCAATATCATAATTAAATCAAGCTTCATCCTCAAAATCTCATTACAATAGCTCAGTGCATGAAGTTAGGATGTATTTAAACTATAGTGGTGATTTTTAAAGTTCTAGAGCAATTTTTTGGGACAATGAAATCATGTTGACTGTTTCGCTTAAAAAAAAATAATTTGAAATCCCATAAAAAGTGTCTCCTGAATCAAAGAGAGAACTATCCTTGTCCTTTTAAAACAGTTGATATTTGTCTTTGGGAAGACCACTCTGGCACAGGTGGAAAAATTGGTTGAATGATTGTAGAAGTTTAGAAGAAGCTAAGGTCCTACTTTGTCAGGCAATCAATCTACAGATAAAACTTAAAATGATCTCTGACTTGTGAAACTCAGTTAAAAAAAGAGGAGGCAGACTATTATAAAAAAAAAACATTTTAAAAGAAGTAAAGTATATACTATATTAATAGTAATAAATAAAAAGGATAAAATATACTAAGAGATAAAGAGAATTCAAGTTCTGAGTATAGAAGGAAGGTTCTAGTTTTAAATAAGATGGTCATTGAAAAAATACATTGGAAAAGGCACTTGAATGACATGAGAGAATTGGAAATTCATATACTTTGGAGAATGGCTAGAGCAATAGACATAAAGCCATTTCATGTTTGACATGCTAGAGAAATAGTAAGTAGATTTAAATGACTGAAGAGGAATGATAAGGGAATTGAGTAATAGGAGATGAGGTAGGAAAGTTAGTGAGATCCTAATTGTGAGAGCATCTGGATTTTGTAAATCTTTTAATTTTTACTTTGAGTGAAATGGGTAGGCAGTGGAATATTTTGGGCAGAAAGTGATATGATCATTCCTATGCTTTAAAAAGAGCATTCTAGGAACTTTGTTGAAATTAAACTGGAGGATCAGCAGGCAGCACAATGGTTATGTTGCTGGACTCTCATGTAGTTGACCATGGTTTGAATCCCAGACTGTTTGGCTTAAAACTCACACCAGGTGCCTGTGTGTCCCCAAAATCCCAAGAGGAGAATGGAGGAGAAGGGATTGTGGCATGGCCATCTCCCCTGGGGGGTGATTTCTCACGTTCTGTCTCTCTGTCTCTCTGGTGAGTGCACATGCCCTATAACAAAAACCTTTCTACAAAATAAATAAATAAATGAATAAAAATTAAAAAAAAAAAAAGCTCTGGAAAGATCCAGACCTGTAGCCTACTGGCTAAGAGAGCAGAATCTCACATGGCTGACTGCAGTTTGAATCCCAGTCCTGGCTACTTAAAAAACCTAGTAGATGGATGTATACACATTTGCAAAATTCTGACAGGATGGGGAGATGAAGCAAAAGAGATTGCAGTATGACCATGCCCCATTTGGGGGGCATGTTTTCTTCCTCCCTTCCATGCCATGCAAAGTACATGCTCTCTGATAATGAAAGATTTTTTTTTTAAAAGTGATGGAAGGGCAGACTAGATGGTAGCAATGAAGGTAATAAGAAATGTGAGACTATGACTCTATTCTGAAGGTAAAGACAATGTGATCATTCAGTATCTTGGATGAGAAGGTGAGAGAAAAAGAAGACTCAGTGATGTTTTCAAGTCTTTTTCTCTCTAACAAGTCGTTTATTTAATTTTCTTTTCAAAAGAATTATTAAATAAAATAAAATGAAATTAATTAATTAATTTAAATTTGACCAGGGAGAGACAGAGTGAGAGAGAGAGAAAGAGAAAGTGAGAAAGAGAGCCGTGAGATCTAAGACTTGAACAGTGGTTGGCCATGTGAAAGTCCAATGCCCTTTACCAGCATGCCACCTGCCAGCCCCTTAATTTAATTTTCAATGCACTATCTTTACTGTTCAGTTTGAGTTTCCTAATTGCCTTGTCTATAACTTTTCAGCTCCAGGATCTCAGTCTTTCAGGGAAGTCCCTTAAGCCGCCAGTCAACATTTCCAAAATACAGCTTAGAGTATCTTGGAGAATAAGAAATCAAATAAGCTAAGAGCCAAAATGTGACCATGTGACTGGTAACTAGAAGTTCATTTGTGATATTTTAAGAGCAGTTTCAAACAACTGATCAGCTGGGACTCCAGATAGTGTGCTGAAACAATCCCTCAAAGGGAGATCAAGAATTAGACATAGTAAGAATAATCAATAATTAGAATTAAATTTTTAAGAATATAAAAAGGATAGACAGTTATTTTGCTTTGTTTTGTTTTTGTTTTTGCTTTGTTTTGGTCTTGTCTTGTTTGGGGGCAGATTTCCAAACCCTTATTAAGGGAATAGTTAATAATTTTAGGGGACCAGCAGATGGCATAATGGCTATGTCACTGGACTCCCATGTAGTCGACCGCAGTTCAAGTCCCAGACCCAGTGACTTAAACTCGCACCAGGTGTGTGTGCGTGCGTGCCCAAGATCCCGAGAGGTGGTGTGTCCATTCCTCTCTTGCAGCGGGGGTGATTTCTCGCTTTCTGTCTCTCTGTTTCTCTGTTTTTCTGGCAAGTGCACGTGCCCTATCGCAAAAACAAGCAAACAAACAAACAAACAAACAAACAAAAACACCTCTCCCTCCCAAAAAAATTAGAAAGAAAAGGTATTACTTATGAAGTAAGGAATCCCAGAAAGGGGTGCTAGTAGGAAGTACAAGGGGTACAAGGTGGAGATTCGACAGAGTCTGAATAGATACATGTCACGTTTTATCCTTCAAAATTTGAAAATGACATTATGTGAAACAGATAAAATACAATATTTATGATTACTTGTTTTTTTTATAGGAGAAAACTTTGATAATTTCTTCCCAATTTGTGCTTTTATGAGTAGAAGATTTAAGAAAACATTCAACTAAATATTTTTCAGTATCTTCAAAAGGTTCATAGAAATGTGCATTATGAGAATTCTACACACCAATTTCAAATTTTTGCAGCAAAATAAACTTGTTGTTTAATTTCACTTTTTTCACGAGTTTTTTGAAGTCCTCTTATATTTTTGTGTCTTTGCTAAGCTACAGTTGAAGCAACTTCCACTCTGCTATATAATCCCCTTAAATAAATTGGATCATTTCTGGTTACTTTGTCCTCATCCATTTATTGGGCTAACTCTATGCACATCTCTCCAGAGAGTTCAGAAGCAAATAAATGCCTCACTTTCCAATGATATTACCACCTTTCTCTGGAAAATTCACTACCTAGTATCTTCAATTTATGTTTCCTCACTTTTCCTTTCTTGTTAAGTTATTCAAATCACTTCTATCCCACCAGATAGTGTGCTGAAACAATCCCTCAAAGGGAGATCAAGAATTAGACATAGTAAGAATAATCAATAATTAGAATTAAATTTTTAAGAATATAAAAAGGATAGACAGTTATTTTGCTTTGTTTTGTTTTTGTTTTTGCTTTGTTTTGGTCTTGTCTTGTTTGGGGGCAGATTTCCAAACCCTTATTAAGGGAATAGTTAATAATTTTAGGGGACCAGCAGATGGCATAATGGCTATGTCACTGGACTCCCATGTAGTCGACCGCAGTTCAAGTCCCAGACCCAGTGACTTAAACTCGCACCAGGTGTGTGTGCGTGCGTGCCCAAGATCCCGAGAGGTGGTGTGTCCATTCCTCTCTTGCAGCGGGGGTGATTTCTCGCTTTCTGTCTCTCTGTTTCTCTGTTTTTCTGGCAAGTGCACGTGCCCTATCGCAAAAACAAACAAACAAACAAACAAACAAAAACACCTCTCCCTCCCAAAAAAAATTAGAAAGAAAAGGTATTACTTATGAAGTAAGGAATCCCAGAAAGGGGTGCTAGTAGGAAGTACAAGGGGTACAAGGTGGAGATTCGACAGAGTCTGAATAGATACATGTCACGTTTTATCCTTCAAAATTTGAAAATGACATTATGTGAAACAGATAAAATACAATATTTATGATTACTTGTTTTTTTTATAGGAGAAAACTTTGATAATTTCTTCCCAATTTGTGCTTTTATGAGTAGAAGATTTAAGAAAACATTCAACTAAATATTTTTCAGTATCTTCAAAAGGTTCATAGAAATGTGCATTATGAGAATTCTACACACCAATTTCAAATTTTTGCAGCAAAATAAACTTGTTGTTTAATTTCACTTTTTTCACGAGTTTTTTGAAGTCCTCTTATATTTTTGTGTCTTTGCTAAGCTACAGTTGAAGCAACTTCCACTCTGCTATATAATCCCCTTAAATAAATTGGATCATTTCTGGTTACTTTGTCCTCATCCATTTATTGGGCTAACTCTATGCACATCTCTCCAGAGAGTTCAGAAGCAAATAAATGCCTCACTTTCCAATGATATTACCACCTTTCTCTGGAAAATTCACTACCTAGTATCTTCAATTTATGTTTCCTCACTTTTCCTTTCTTGTTAAGTTATTCAAATCACTTCTATCCCAACACGTCCTCCATTGAGTAAATACTGACAACTTTGTTTCACGTTTTATTGAAAGAAAGATAAATAGAAGTAAGTGACAGGACCTCCTCATCCTCCCATGACAAAATTTATGCCAGGGGCCACATCTGCTTTTATCTTCTCGTTTGACTTACAGTGATCTGGAGTCCACCATAATAAGCTTCTCAAATATTTCACCCCTTAGACTATTTTAAATGATGTTCCAACTTCTTGCTTTCTTCCAAAGCAGTCAAGTTGGTATTTAAAATATTCTATAATTGGGCTAGCAGGTGGCATGGTGGTTAAAGCACTGGACTCCCACATGGTCAACCATGGTGTGAGACCCGGACCTGGTGGCTCACTTTCTCCCTTCCCCTGCTTGCTGGTGAGTCCTTTAGTAAATGAAAATAATAATAATAGACAAATAGTAAAATAATTCTTATAAAAGGAAAGCATTCTATACTTTTCCAATTATGTTTTAATAAAAGCTTCTGAGCTAATTTTTTATTATTTATTATTTATTTCTTTTTTAATACATTCAATTATCTTTTTTAGCTTACAAAGTGAATATTTCATTATGTGAACACTTCTCCCTAGTCCAGTTGGTTAAACTATAAAATATCTTTAACAGATAATACCACCTTTCTTTGTTCCATCAATGTTTTGTCTCCCTTTTCTTCTAAATGTTCTTCTTCAGGCCCTACTCTTCCACACACACTATATCTGGTATTTACACCCATTTATTGTGTTTGTATATCCTTTAGTCAATCAATTTCATTCATAGAGTGCAGACATTCAGTATATATTAAATGGGGACATACAATGTCTCTCCTTCATATCCTAACTTGCCTCACTCAGCAGTAAATCTTCCATATTTTTCCACTCTCTGTCAAAAGCCAGGGTTTTGTTGTTTTCATAGCTGATTCATTTTTCATAGAGCATATGTGCCACAGTTTTTCAATCTATTCATCTGTTCAGGGGCATTTGGGTTGGTTCCATGTCTTAGCAATTGTGAATAGTGCCACAAAAAACAAAGATGTGAAAGCATTTTTCCAATTAAGAATTCTTCTGTCCTTTGGGTAGATACCAACGAGTAGGATTGCTGGATCATATGGTATTTTTAGATTTTTGAGGAATCTCCAAATTGTTCTCCACAGTGACTGGACCAATTTACACTCCCCCCCAGCAGTGTAAGAGAGTTCTCCTTTCACTACACCCCTGCCAACACTTATCATTTTTTGTTTTATTAATCTTAGACATTCTGACTGGGCTTAGGTGGTATCTCATTGTTGTTTTGATCTGCATTTCCCTTACGATGAGGGATGTTGAGCATTTCTTCATATGCTTTTTGGCTGTTTTTATGTATTCCTTAGATTTTTGTTCATCTCATTTTCCCATCTTTTAATTGGGTTAGTCATCTTTTTTTCTGACAAGCCACTTAAGATCTCTATATATTCTTGTTATCAGTCTTTTATCTGAGGCATAGTTTACAAAAGTATTCTTCCATTCTGAAGGTTATGAATTTACAATAACTACCGTGTCCTTTGCTGTGCTGAAACTTCTTAGTCTGATATAGTCTCACTTGTCTATTTTAGGAATTATTGCCTGTGCTTCGGGGGTCTTATTTAAGAAGTGTTAGCCTACTCCCATGTTTCCCAGAGTTTCCCCAGTGTTTCCCACCAGTAGTTTTATAGTTTGAGGTCTTAGGTTCAGATCTTTGATTCATTTTGAGTAGATTTTTGTTAGTGGTGAAAGATGGGGATTCATTTTCATCTTTCTACAGGTGGATACCTTGCTAAAAACGTTCCTATGGTTCTTCCAGCATCATTTTCTAAAAAGATTTTCCTTTTCCTATGGATTGACTGGTGTCTTTTGTCAAAAATCAGTTGGTTGTAAGTTTTGGGGTTTATTTCTGGGGTCTCTATTCTATTCTATTGTCTACTTACCTCATTTTTTTATTTGTAGGGACTCTTTTCTGTTCCATTGGGCCGCATATCTGTTTCTGTTTCTGTGCCAGTACCATGCTGGTTTTTTTTTTTTTGAGAGGTTTTTTCGCTATAGGGTGCGTGCGCTCGCCAGACAGACAGAGAGAGACATAGAGACAGAAAGCAAGAAATCACCCCCCCAGGGGGGATGGTCATGCCGCAATCCCTTCTCCTCCATTCTCCTCTTGGGATCTTGGGCACGCACGCACATGCGCCTGGCGTGAGTTTTAAGCCACCGGGTCTAGGACGCGAACCGCAGTTGATTACGTGGGTGTCCAGCGACATAGCCATTAAGCTAACTGCTGGTTCCCCCATGCTGTTATGATTACCACAGCTTGGTAGCATATTTTTGGGTCAGGGAGTGGGTTGCCGCCCACTCCACTTTTCTTGTGTAGAATTGCTTTGGCAATATGGGGTCTTTTATGATTCCAGAAAAAAATTTATGATTGTCTTTTCTAGATCTGTGAAGAATGCGTCTGGTACTTTGATTGGGATTGCATTAAAATATGTAGATTAATTTGGGTAGAATTGACATTTTGATTATATTAATTCTTTCAATCCAGGAACATGGAACATCCTTCCACTTTTTCGTGTAATTTTCGATTTCTTTTTTTAACTTCTCTTAGTTTTCCTTGTGGAGTTCTTTAACTTCTTTGGTTAGATTTATTCTTAGGTATCTTATACTTTTTGTGGCTATGGTAAATGAAATTACTTTTTTCAGTTCTAGCTCAGTCTGCCTGTTGTTCATATATAGAAATGCAATACATTTCTGGAGTTTGTATCCTGCAACTTTACTGTGTTTGTGTATTAATTTCAGAAATTTTTTAATGGAAACCATTGGGTCTTATATGTATAAAATCATGTCATCTGTGAATAGAGAGTGTTTCACCTCTTCTTTTCCTACTTGGATGCCTTTAACTCTTTTCTCTTTTCTGATTGTGTTGGTGAGTACTTCCAGTACTATATTGAAAAGGACTGGAGAAAGTGGGCATCCTTGTCTTGTGCCCATTTTTAGTGGGAAAACTTTTAAAATTCTTTATCTTAAAGATTTTTTAAAAGTGATTTTGGCTATAGGGCATGTGCACTCACTGAAGAGACAAATAGAGACAGAAAGCAAGAAATCATCCCCTGCAGGGATGTGGTCACACTGCAATCACTTGTCCTCCATTCTCCTCTCAGGATTTTGGGCAATCAGGCACACATGCCCAGCATAAATGTTAAGCCACCAGGTGTGGGATTTGAAGCATGGTTGTCTACACAAGGGCCAGTGACATAACCATTAAGCCATCTGTGGGTCCCGAGCTTTATTTTTATCTTAAGTTACCTTCACATTTCTTTGCTTTCTCTCTAAATTAGAATATTTTCCAGATGAAATTAAGAAATCAATTAAAAATTTTGGACCAGCAGTTGGTGTAATGGCTATGTCACTGGACTCCCATGTAGTCAATCGCAGTTTGAATCCTGGAACCGGTAGCTTAAACTCACGCCAGGAATGTGTTCATGCATGCCCAAGATCCCAAGAGGAGAATGGAGGAGAATGGAGGAGAAGGGATTGCGGTATGGCCATCCCCCCATGGGGGTGATTTCTCACTTTCTTTCTCTGTCTTTCTTGTGAGCACACGCGCCCTATAGCAAAAGCCTCTCCAAAAACATAAATAAAAATAAATTTAAAAAAAGAAAAAGAAATCAACTAAAATGTATGTAAATAAGAAAGAATATTGTCTCATGTAATTGTAGAATTCCAAAGGAAATATTGGTTTCACGTGGAGTTTGGTGCCATAGCTCAACAATATCACAAGGATTTAATTTTCTTCCTTTACTTCACTTTGAGTTCAATGTTCTAACTTTTTGCATGTTAGCAAAATGACTTTCCAGCAACAACATAGATTACTAGCTTCCTAATTTCATCTAGTAGATGTAGAACATTCGTTATCTCACAGTTTTTGTGTTTTAGAAATCCAGTTGAAGTTTAGTTGGAAACATCTGAGCTGATGCCTCTCATGAAGTTGTTGTTAGGCTGTTGATTAGAGATTCAGTGTCATCTGAAAGTTAAGATGGAGGAAGATTATTTTCAAGTTCATTTTTATTGTTGAGAATTTAGTACTTCATAGTTTGGTGACTGGAGCCCTTTCTTAGGTTACTGTAATGTGGGACTTCTCCTGAAATAGCTAATAAGAGAAGCAAGAGATAGAAAAGAGAAAGCAAACAAGATGGAAGTCAGCTTTTTTGTAACCTAATCTCAGAAGTCCCATCCTGTCAGGTTTGCTATATCCCATTTTGTTGGAAGCAAGTCAATAAGCCCAGCTCATACTTAAGAAGAAGGTATTACACAAGGCTATGAATACCAGGAGACAGGGTCATTGAAATCCTATGTAAAAGTCTCCCAGTATACAACAACTTGGACTTTAGTCTTTTTATCTTCCCTCTTTTTGTGATACCATGTATTGCTTTGTTATCACCTTACTTACATGCTTAACTCTCAAAATTTATACGGAAAGGTTGGGCCTCTCATCAGGCCCCTGTTTGAAATCTCTACTGAGCTGTATTACTAGGTCTCAACAATTACCATATTTAAACAAAATGTTTTATTTTACTATCTCCTATACTTCAAGTCTTCCAAATATTATTCGTTTTGTTTTGTTTTCCTACTAAAATTTTCCATCTTGGCAAATAATGTCACCTAGTCTTTCAGGCCAGGCAATAGGAAATTATTTTTAACTTTTTTTCTTCCCTCACCTATTATTTCATTCTATCACTAAGCTTCATCAACTGTAACTTAACAGCTATTATGTTTTCTGGTGACTAAAAGAGCTTCTCAGTATGTTTATACATTTCCATCCTTGTTCTGTTGCAATCTGTTCTTAGCAGCAAATGTACGACCATTCGGCAGTATAAATAAGAGCATATCCTACCCCTTTCTAAGTCTGCAGACTCTTGCTTGATCTGGTCTCTTCTTGCTTCCCAACCTTGTCTCACACAGCTTTCTTTCTTTCTGAATTCCAATGACACCTGGACTTCTTTTAGTTCCTGGAATTATCTAGGTTTAGAAGATTTTTCCCAGAACTTGCCTGACTAGTTCCTGGTCAACCTTCAGGGATGCCCTGCAGGACCATTCATACTTAATAATCTGAATGCCCACAGTTTTTTCTTCATAGAACTTATAATTAGTAAACTACAGGTAAGAACAGCCAAAGTCTGTGTTCTATGCCTATCAATAGCTAGCTAGCATTATGCCTAATGTAAAGACTTTGTAGATAACTTCAACAATGTATAGAAGTAACTGACAAAGAGGCCATCCCAAATCCTGGTAACATCCTGTCTTGTATTTTCCAATTTACTAACTCTGATCATAATTATTCTTAATTTATTGCTTCAGTACTATGTTTAAATATGTACACTGCTCTTTTTTTTCTTGTTATTCTTTATTTGGAAAAGAGTGTTGGAAGAAAGTACTAAAGGAGATTATACTGTATTAATCTTTATTGAAGTTAAAAAGAGTAACCTCACTAACAATTACATCACGATTGGCTTTGGCTGGGAGACTTTAAGACTGAGTATTTATTCAGGAAAGATTCTTCTAGAATCTCTTTTTGAGGGTTTTTCTAGAGGTTAGGGAGCTGGGAACTGGGAAAGATATTTTGATTTGTCATGGAGAAATGGACTAGCTTCAAGTTTTCTCCCTAATAATAGTCTGATTATGCATATAATATAAACAATAGCTGTAAAAAGACCTATCTAACACCCACATTGAGATTGCAGTCTTCCATCAATTCTATTGAATTTCTATTCACAGTTTTCATGAACTTGAGAAAAAGAGTAATGACCCTAAAATAAATCACCATGCCAGTGACATTCTAACTAAAGTCAAAGAGGGCTGATAAAATGTGCTACTTTGGTGTGAAGAGCCTGGGACCAGCAGTTAGCGTAATGGCACTGGACTTCCATGTAGTCGACTGTGGTTCAAATCCCAGACCTGGTGGCTTAAACTCACACTGGGTGCGTGTATGTGTGTGCCCAAGATCCGGAGAGGAGAATGGAGGAGAAGGGATTGCGGTGTGGCCATCCCCTGGGCTGGTGGTGGTGATTTCTCGCTTTCTGTCTCTCTTTCTGGCGAGCGCACATGCCCTATAGTAACAACCTCTCCAAAAAAAGAAAAAAAAGAGCCTGAACTACTCTTAATACTTATAAAATCACAGAATAAACACAAACATAAATATAAAACCATTAACCTTTTCCTATTTATAAAAATTTCCTGGTAAATGTGAGATGGATGTGTGTGGGTGGGGAGATAGGATGTGAAGTATAGGTAAGAGTGTGAAGTATGCACTTAATATTCTGCAATAGAGTACTTTCAGTGTCTTTAGGAGAAAACTACACTATGGAAGGGATTAATGACATTATCCTACCTTATTTTTTGTTTTCTTTTGCATATTATTGTCCTAGAAAAAAATGCGCTTCCCTTATGGGCTTCATGGCTATTCATTGGAAGCCCCTGCCTTCTCTCGAAGAACAACAATCCACTGACTTCAATTTGGTTATGTTGTCCATCAAATGTTAATGTTTCCAGTGAGTCATTCTAAGCAGATATATGAAATGAGGAAAAAAGTAGAAAAATGCATGGTGAAAAGAGCTGGATTTAAATGTATAGAAAATGACAATATCAGTAAAAATGTGGAAAGAGAAAAGTTGGAGAGAAATTGAAATCAAATAATAGTTTCTACTATTTTGGGGTATTATGGTAAAATTACACATAATCTATCTTATATTATAAAAATGTTTGTCTACATCCTTATAACACACACACACACACACATGCGCATATATATATA
>NW_006159757.1:4918455-4933808 GCF_000334495.1 Tupaia belangeri chinensis
TATATATATATATATATATATTTATCATTTAGGTAGGTAGTCCTATCACACAAAATCTGGCTCAGTAGAGAGCCAAATTCAATAAGGATTACTCTTCATACTAACTTTGCAGAAAAATTTTGTTCAAAAGATAATAAACCAGTTGAAACAAAGTCATAGAAAGTTAAGTCCCAGCCCAGCCAGTAGGGGTGTTCAGGCAACTGGATACTAAATGACTAATCATATGATTCAAGTCCTGCACTAGGCAACTGGAAAAAGAGCAGGCTTTGTGTGCGTGTGTGCCCAAAATCCCAAAAAGAGGGAAGAATGAATAAGAGATTGTGGCATGATCATTCACCATGGAGGTGCTTCTCACGTTCTCCCTCTCTCTCTCTCTTCATTGAGTGCCCTCTGGCAAAATAAAAATAAATCTCTTAAAACAATCCTCTCACACTATCATTTTGTAAAATAAAGTAATCAGTTTAGAAATCATTTATACTTATAGAAGTTTGTCAGATTGTATTTTTAATACATATATGCATATGTATACACAGTAAGATTTTTAGAAGACCAGATAAATAGATGTAATTGATGGTCATAACAGAAGAAAGAACAAACAAGTGTACAAAATTACAAGTGTATAAAGTATTGGATATTCAAATTCAATAGTTATGATTTCCATATATATTAAAAATGTTTAAGATATAATGAAACTGGATGAATATTAAAATGTATGCATGTTTTGAGCAATACTCGAAATGATGGGAAAAAAGTAGCCACAAGTCAAATTGATCTTTTAACATAAAGGTTAGTACAGTATTTATTTTGTCTGTTTTCTAAGTGCTCTGTAATCTAGTTAATTTTATAGTTTAAATGAATAAAGGAACTAATTTGTGAAACATCCTCTAATTTATAGGTGATTATATGAGGCCTACATAATTTTATAATAATTTGACAGCTTAAGTATTATATCCACTTTAAATAATAGAAAATCTGAGTCAAAATTGTGAATGATAGCAATACACCTAGACCTGAGCTAGACCTCACTCAATAACTGAGTGGCTCCTTAAAAGCCTACAAGTAGAACTACATTATGATGCAGCAATTCCACTCTTTGCTATCTACTCAAATAGAAATGTTATCAGTCAGAAAAGCACTTGCATATCCATGTTTATTGCAGCATTATTTTCATTGCTAAGACATGGAATCAACCCAGATGTCTAAGAACAGATGACTAGATTGAAAAAGTGTGGCACATATACACTATGGAATATTACTTAGCCATAAAAAACAATGAGGCCCTGGCATTTGATAGAAATGGTTGAAAATGGAAAATTTAATGCCAAGTGAAGTAAGCCAGACTATGAAAGAGAGGTATTGTATGTCTCCACTTAGTATATACCAAATATCTGCACTATATGGAAGAAATTGAAGGATTGGAAAGTATAAAAACATGGAGAGCAACTGCTGTGGATACTAGAGACAGTGTGGGAGGGCAATGGGCAAGATGGGGGCAGGAGGGCGGGAAAGAAGAGGGGAAAAACATAGTGTTTGCTATAAAGATGTACAATGATTAACTATAAATAAGAAATTATAAAATAATGTTTACAATTAAAAAAAAAACTGAGTGACTCTATGTCCAGACTTTTCTCTCTCCCATGAAGCCTAAGAAGTGAATAACTTTTAAAAATCAGATACATTTAAATGCCCACTCAGTTACAAGTTGTTAATATTCTTGACAAATTATTTCCTTGATTTGTAATAACCAAATTAACTCTACTAATCACTGAACCATTTGAAAAGCAATTCTCATCTCTCTCTCTCTCTTTTTTTTTTTTTTTAAAAATAGAGCAAAAGATCATCATTTAAAAGCATAGATAAAAACCAAAGCCACAAATTTGGACATATGACAGAAAACTAACAACTTATGTAAGTTAAATTACCGGGAAACTTAAGGTAAGCAATGACAATATTCATTATCTGATTGAAATTTAGCCAACTGAACTCACTTTATTTTAACAGGCAGGCACTCCTGAAATAAAGAGAAATCATATGCTCGTATATATGCTACTGTGTTAGCAGTTTAGTATGTTTGGCATTAACCTTGACCTGAAATGACACCATGTTACACAGCATTCTTTGGCATTCCTTCGTAGATGCTTACAGTACATTAGAAGTATGATTTCTAAATTCAATTTTTATAATACTCAAAAGAGAATTAAAAATAATGGAGGATAATGTCATTAAATCCTTCTGTAGAGTAGCTTTCTCCTAAAGGCATTGTGAGGACTGTAGAAGATTAAGTGCATACTTTCACACACTTTCAATACACTTCCATCCTCAGTTGTATGACACTTTTCATTTTATTTTCTATCTCAACATGTTTTTTCTGAAAAAAATCGAACAAATTTGCTTTTGCATTTTATATTATAGAATAAAACAAAACAGAAAGATAGAAAACTACACAAAACATTGTTATAACTTATGAGGAACACCACTGTAACCACAAACGAGGTAAAGAAATAGAATGTAGTCAGTCACTGTAGAAGCCCATTTATGTACCCTATTTCTATCACCATCCCTCTTCCTAGCTACTTCTCAAAATTTTGAGTGTACATATTGTGCCTTGTTATTAGGTTTATCAGCCAAGTACTTATTAGTAGATTCAATAATTTAACTTTTTATTGTGTTGTCAAGTGTATTTTTAAAGTTCTCTTTACACAGATTTTCCCTCTATTCTCTCTCTATTTTTTTTTTAATGAATTAACTATCTGTGTGCCATTGAATTATAGCTAGAATAACCCATCCTGGGGGAAGTACCAGTTTAACATGTCTCTTTGTTTTTTGTATTTCTTCCAAAGTGGTTGCTGGGCTCAGAGGCTGAATCACATTCAAGTTCTTTCTTTTATGAAGACAATAGGTGTTTTGTTTGTTTTCTTTCTTTCTTTGATAAGGACAAAAAAGATCAGGCATTCTCTCATCTTGTGAATTTAGCAGCATTTTTTGCTTGAATCCACCTGTCCTTGAATCTACATCTCTTCAGTCAGTTAATTGTCTGAAATTCATCTCCAATGTTCTTTGAGATCTTGTACATTGATAAAATTTGTTCATGTCATTATATTGGAACATACACTTTTCCTGGGAAATAAGATCCTTGTTTTATATTTTCTTCACTTGTGTTTTTAAGAATGTTCTCCTTTTTTTTTTTTTCTGGTATAAACTTTTGCTACAAAAAGCTTCTGGTAATATTTTTTATTAGCTTGTTTCACATCAAGTCACTTGCAATATTTTACCTATATTCCCAAATGACTTTTTTCTTTGAATTTCAATCATTTCACAAGATTATGTTTTGCTCTTTTAAAGTTTTGCTTGATATTCTGAGTTTTAGGGTCTTTTCCTCCAATTTTTTTTTCTTTAGTTATAACTTTAGGTATTCATTGTGTCTTCTTATCTTGGTATTCTTTTTCAAGAATTCTTTTATTTATTTATTTTTTTTTTCCATGGAAGAGAGATAGAGATGCACTCCCATCTGGGTCAGGTTACACCATGATTTCCTTCCTACAGTCATTCTGAATCTGAGGCATGTGTATGTAAAGCCAGTGAATTTCAAGTCAACCTGACCAGGAATCCTAATGAAGTTAACCCTGTGGCTTCAGTACCAAAGTCCAATACACTTTAGACTGTGCCACCAGGCCAGGTCAAAGGATTTATTTCAACTATGTATAGGATTGTTTCTACCTAGCTTTTTAATTTTCTCCAAATCCCTTTTAAGTCTTTCATTTCACTTCTGTTTACTTTTTTTAACTTACTCCAAGGTATTAACTGTTGTGTTTATGTGCTCTTAGGTTCCTTCTAGTTCTATTTTTCTATTTTTAAAAAATTTTTAAGTTCTCTCAATTCATATCTGAGACTTACTAATTCTGATTTATATTTTTTCATGTCTTGTATCATTTTATATATCTTTACATTTATTTAGAAATAGTAGATTATACTTTTGATCTTTTTATGAGGATATATTTTCATATGTTCCCATTGCTTTTTACAGTGCTCATTTGCTATTTCTTGTCTTTAAGATAACTGTTTATGAGATTTGACCTTAGCATTTTTCTGTTGTCATTTTCACGTGTAATTAGTTTTCCTGAACTTTTACAAGTAGGTGTGGTTTAATATAAAGTTTCTAACTTCACAGGGCTCCCTCTGTTGTTTTGTTGTAGCATCCTAAAGCATTTGTCTTATTTCTGAGATCTCCTGTTCCTTCTTGACTCCTTAGCCTTTATCTAGACTGCTTAATTCTTTTTGTCTTTATTGTACCTGTTTTGCTCAATTTTGACCCCACTTACATAGTCTTTCCTCATATTCTGGAAGAGCAGCCTGCTGATTATGCAGAGAGGTCAAGAAGAATAGATTCTCCTGCTCCCTCACACCTTGAAACATAGCTATTGCACTTACCCCTGATGGGGTTGGGTAAAGCCTTCCACACCTTAGCTACTGATCTCAGGTGGGCCTCTCCTGATTTTTTACTAAGTAACTTTTGACTCTTTGGGCTTTTTCTGCTCTCAGTGTATTACTCTGTATTTTCTTCTGTGTTCTCCCCTCATAGACTCTGGAACCTTGAGATTGGTGACTGTTGGCAATTTGTCTTAACCTGCCTGTATTTTTAGGTACATGGAGGACACCCTGTAATTTAATTTTGTTTTAAACATTGTCCACAGAATATTAGTTTTACTATGTAGCTGCTCTGTGTCTTGTATGTGGGGATCAAGGAGATTCAAATCTAGGTGATCATCACCATGGTTCCAAAACATCTCACTTGTGTCATTCCTATAAGAAGTACATAAATGGAAATCAATATAAATCAATGGTATTTCCACAAACATGCCTTTCAATATTCTCCTACCTATCAAAAATATTCTTGAACATGTGAAACTTGTTTGCATCTTAAAACTCTTATACTCAGCTATTACCTCTTCCTGGAGCCCGACTCCCTCTGTCTAAGTCATTTATCTGTTCAAAGGGGCTCCTTGACTAACCCTTCCAAATTTGTCCCATTCCAATCATTCTATGTTACCTTTTATTCATGGAGCTTTATACTATCATAAATTGTCTACTTATTAATTTTGCTTTTATTTGTAGCTTCCAGTAAGCTTTGTAAAATGGGAGCCTTCACCTTTTCTTTTTTCGCTGTGCCTCAGTAGCTCAGAGAGAACCCATCACGTAACAAAAATACTTAACAAATGAATAAATCTGGTTTTGTTATAAGACTAATAAGCTATCAGCTAGACAATTCTACCATCAGGATAGATGGCATGAAGTATACAATTTAAATAGGAATTAGAAATCAAAGCCAAATCTAATAGGAAGAATGGATTGGTTTGGATCAGGAGACACTTGGCCAATGGGAGCATTTTGAGGAATTCTAGTGGTCTGCTGTTTGTATCTGACTCTGTAAGTGACAGCAGACTACCTTGTCAGTGAATTTATTGCTTCCAACATCCTCACCTTCCTTGGTTTGATGTTATTCCAATTACAAAGAAAGGAAATGCGACTAGGGAACAGTAGTTGAGAGGAAGTAAGAGAGAACATGGGTGAATTAGAGAAAAAAAAGGAAAGAAAAAATGTGGTGGGAAGGGAAACATGACAGTGGGGAGTGTCCTTCCACTTACCAGTTATACCGTTTCCCCAAGGTTAGGCTGCTTATCAGATGAAATATAGCTGAAACTAGCTTTTTTTTTTTTTCTGTGAAACTAACCTTTATGGAGAGAAAACTTTGTGGGCTGAGTTATTATTATTAACTAACTTAATTTTTTTGAAGTCATCATATTTTCTGACTCAAAATTTTCTCAAACTTTCAAGGTAACAGAGTTTCTTAATGAACTCAATAGATAAAATGTGTGGTCGTAACCATGGCTAATTTAACTACAGTATATGGAATTTCATCATTTTTTAAAACTAGTAATACTGGTGCATAAGAAAGAAAATCTGCTATTGTGACCTGAGAAATATTCATATTTAAAACAAAAATAGGTGGAAATACCTGTATAAGAGAATTGCTGTTCCAGATATAATTGCCAACTTAGCCAATTGCTGGACTTACCAGATGTAATGATATTATTTAAAGCAGTGATTTTCTTGTTTCATACACAGGGCAAATGTGTAGGTCATGCTCACATAGTGTTCAATGGAAGTCCTAATCAATTAAAATAATGATAAGAAAATAATGATCTATCTGATCTGAACTCTCTTTAAGGACTGTAACATGTAAATAGATTAGTGTTTAACTAAAATTAAATCAACTGTTTAATATTAACTCAAATTAAATGGTCTTGAGAAATTGCATGACTTCACAAAATGCCTTCTAAAAAGCCAGGCATGCGATGAATTGATAAGATGGCTAGTATGATGAGTTAATGCACTAGATGGCACTAATTGTATGCCTTTTATGTATTATAAAATCAAATTTAGTGTGAAAAAGAAAGTACCTCTTACTTGAAATGTTTTATCAGGTATACTTTATGAAATTTCTTTGATATGTTATTTGTAATTTCTTATTACCGTTTTTCAGATCATCAGAAAAAAAGAATTAATTATAGTCACTTTGATATTAAGTGAATTTCAAATTGAAAAATATAATTCCAGGATTTTTTTTTTAACCTAAAGAAACTAATTTACTCCAGGCAAAATGCAAAAGTATTTTAGTACAGAAGGATTAAGTGATTCAATTCAGCTGAAAAGTTCTATACCAATTACATGGTTTTCCATGAACTTTACTTATCAAAAAGATTAAAGTCTCAGAAAATAAATAAATTCTTCAGATTTTCTAAACAAAGTCTAAACTTTAAAGCATGAGAGAAATTCTGTGCTCTGCAAAATTCAATCCTTGTGATTTTTAGTACACAAATTGGAAAAGAGGGAGGGGGATAAAATCTTATTATTATAGGAACAAAGCAAAAGTAAAAATAAGACAATTTTCAGGAAAAATGTTTCCAATTGCATTACCTTTAGTTGAAGACAAACTTTAGTTACTGCTGTTTTACTTTAAACATAAGGAAGGCAAAATCATTAACCCAATTAACATCTGACTGCTTTAAAACACACAAAATACTGATATCTAGGTCATCCCAGTTCATTTATATCAAATTTTGATATAATTAATTTTAGATTTCCTGTTAGACTTAAAACCAAAGGTGCAGTTTTCCTTAACTAAATCAAACATTATCAGAGTGAGTAGAAATGGCCAGTGGTAGCCAATGTTCAGTTACTGCAATGTAGGCGTAGCTGAGGAGTTTCCTTAAACTTTGAATATTCAAAATCCATGAGATAACCAGTAGAGAAAAACTGAATCAACACCATAGAAAGTAATATCTAAAACTGCACATAAAGACACACACATGAAAATGCACATGTAACTAAAATTTTATGGGGTTATTCTACCATTTTCTTCCTTGTGGATAGTGGTAAAACCTGTAGGTTCACAGGAGTTTTAAAACTTTGTTCTGTACAAAACACCTTTTTTTTTTTAAATTTGACGTTCAGGTAGGGCAATGGTGGGGTGGGAAGGAATGGATGGTATAGCAGGGAGTGGTGATGCAGATGGCAACAAGAAGTAAAATAGATGGCCATAACTCAGATGAACATTTTACATTATAATTTTGGATCAGAAATCTTCATGGATAGGTTGCCTTGACTGGTAAATGGGGTGTCAAATTTAATCAAAGCTCAAGCATGTTAAACCTGATGGTTTTGTTTTGTTTTTTAATTTGCTGGAGGGTACATATACGAGAGAGAGAGAGAGAGAGAAAGAGAGAGAGAAAGTAAGAAAGTACCTCTTAGGGGATGGGAGAGATAAAGGAGAAGGGATTGTGGCATGACTGTTCTTCATGGCAAGGTTTTCCTATTCCTACCTCTCTTTCTCACTTGGCCAAACACGTGAGCCCTGAACAAACAAAACTAAGAAATAAACAGCAACAACAACCCAAAACTAAGGTAGACATAAAGAATAAATCAACTCCTTTGCTCTTCCTTACTGACTTTCTTGTTTCTTTGTAATTACTCAGTGTTGTCTTTATTAATTTTTATTTCAATAATTCTAATTTTGCTACTGATAAATCTGTGCAAATACTGGAATTTTCTTATATGGGAAATATACTCTGCAAAATTTATTTTTAAAATAATGTCTGGGAATGACTGAAGAAGTTTTGAAAGGTACTCTGCTTTGAATGCTACTTAGAAAATCCCTCAATGTGCAGAAAAGCTCCTATGTGCTGGTTTCCTTTCTCACACTACGTACCTCGGGTGTTTCCTCTTTCCATACTAGTGTGTTATATTGAGGTTAACTTCCCCAAAGCACAGTGGACTCCTACAGTATATCATTTTTTTAAAAGTCATTTTAAAGGCTGTTTGTTTTTTATCCTTTTTCAGAAATAAAAATTCATTATTCAAAAATATAAGCTCATTTATGCAAATGTGGAAGAATGTCTTTGTAGGAACTAGATGGGCCATACTAAACTGGACTTATAGATCACTTCAATAACTCAATTTTTTTTTTTTTGGTTTTGAAAATATGCACAGTTACATCATTCAATGTCATTCATAAAATTAGAATTTATAAAGCATGTCAATAGGTCAATCATGCACAGAAGTAAAGGATTGTTTATTACCTAATAGAAGCCTCTAATGATTTGCAATGATTTAAACACCTTTTCATGCAAATATTACTGGGTAAACAGTAGAATACACACATAATTTCAGTTTTCAAAAATTGTACTTTGGGTTAAATTTAACATTAGGCTCCATTTGTCATTAGAAAGACATTAATATACATGAGTAAACACATTTTGTTTTGGTTTAGAATGAAGGTCAAGGACTAACCACTATGGATCTTTTTACATAACAATACTTATATGGAAAGGTCATTTTTCTAAATGAAGAGGGAAGAGACACATCTTCCTGTCAGTTTCCGCAGGAAGAACAGGTACTATTTAGGATCATTTTACACCAAACTTTAAGAATGTGTGTGGCCTCTGTCAATGGGAGATGTCTCCATCACTGATGTTGACTAGGTCTTTAAATGGGGAATCGCGAAAATATGAAAATAGGGATAAATCTTTAAAGGAGGAATTGGAGAATGGGTGGGGAAAAAGATATAGGTAATAATCAACTCATTCTACATTCAGGCTGTTGTTTCTCAGGCTGACTTTCACTTGTTTTCTTTAAAAACAATAAAAGAACAAAATAGAGGAAATACCTGCATTCTTCTAGTTTTACAAAATTTTACCTAATCCCTTAGCATTAAAACAAAAACAAATACTCTTTATTCATTACTTAGCAAATGAAAGGCATTCGCTTTGCTCCTACACTCCTAATCTCTTTTTTATCTTTTTGTGATATCTCTATAAGTTAGAAATGATACATAGTATATATAAGAGACAGAGCCATAAGGAATTAAAGGAAAGGAATGGATCTTTACATATCCAAATGTCTGAGGGAGATTAATTTAGGTTTCAGAAAAATACCCAGAGCCAGTATTTTTATGTTTAAATAACAGGAGCGGTGGGTAGGGGAGAAGTTTTTAGAGTAGGATGAGGTTACATGTTGGAGCTCAGGGTGGTGAATGTAACCGTGGAATTATAGCAGTAGTCAGTGGAGTGGGTCATGGCTACAACAGTAACATGTTCCCTTAGGTCTTGAATTTTCATTTTTGTTAGTAGCAAAACATACAAAGAGAGACATAGCGTGTGTGCACACACATACACACACACATACTCGCACTGCCCTAACAAGACAAAGAGGAAGATGATAAATGAGAGGCAGAATAGGAAAGTGCCCCAGGTAGCAACAGAACACCATGGCTTATGTATAAAGATCACATTACTTAATGTAAATAAGCTGTAATGTGATGTAAAATGCTGGGTTCCCCTCCTCAATGGAAACATAGCTCAGATGAAAATTCCCATAGTGCTCATTTAGTTGACCAATATCAAGGGGAAGGAGTGGGGAGTTTGCAGATTAAATATATAAAAATTTAAAAATCTACCTGAGCTTTAACTCTGCCTAATGTATTGTGCTATAGAAAAACTCATGGATAAAAGTCAACATTGGGTAAATTCTGAGTTCCTTATTAGTTTCTCAAAACATATTCTTAGAACTGCCTTATGTTTACACAAAGTTATGTACAAGATAGGACTGTTCCTAAGCTTCATTGACAAAACAATAAATAAATAAAAATAATTAACATCTGTTAAGTTAGTCACTTATAATTATTCTTGTCAGCTCCTCCGATTTACATCACAAATAAATAATAAATTGGTTGAAACTATGAAAAAGTCTATAGTCACTTTTTGTTTCATGTCATTAGGAGATAAGAAATTATGTGCATGCTTTTCAAAGATATTTAATAATAATAAATTTAAAACCTTGGAATTCATCAAAAATATCAACAATATTAACTCTAAATATGTAAAGTAGCACAAAACTAATAATAAAGGTTGCTACATAGTTAAACTTAATGACATTTGTTTATTTTGTTTAGAGAGAGATTTTTGTTATAGGACATATGTGCTCACAGGAGAGACAAGAGAGACAGAAAGTGAGAAATCATGCCCCAGGTTGGGAGGCCATGCCACAATTCTTCTTCTCTATTCTCCTTTTAGGATTTTGGGCATGTACACACATGTGCCCAGTGTGAGTTTCAAGCCCCCAGGTATGGGACTTGAATAGTGGTTGGTCATGAAGGAGTCCAGCAAAGTAACCATTATGCCATCTGCTGGCCCCAAACTTGATGACATTTGTAAGGATAGTATACAATTAGCAGATTAATCATACAGAGACTATTATTGCTTAAGTATTTTTTAATTGTTGAAAGTCTATTCTTTTTTTGGTTTTGAGATTGTCTAAATTTTCACCTTCCAATTTGAACTTTTACTGCTCACATGATTAATAAGCTCTCCTAAGTGATCTATCCAAAGAAATTGTTTATGCCAGTTCATATCCAGTTTAACATACATTTCTAATTAGTAAGGTCAAATTACCAAGAACTTAGCTTGCATTATGAGTAGAAGGAATGAGTTAGGATTAATATACTGACTAGTATAGGGGAGGATGCTCAGTGGAACAGAATCACAGGTCGAGTGAACTTCTGATCTTCACAGGATATATGGACCTGCCCTACAAAGTTGGAAGAAATTATTAGACCTCTGATTGGCAGTAAACTTTTGCTAGTACATTATTCATATTTTAATTAAGATTTCTTTTTTTATATTCCTTTTCAACTCATCATTTTTTTATTTAACTCAATGAGAAAATAAAATAAATAAAATTTTTGTGCAATTATTTTGTATGTGGTAATTTTAGGCTTCAACTATAATTAACAAATATATTCATTGAGATGAGATACATTGTTGAGATACAGAAAAATGATTGCAAAAGTTGTTAATAAAGGCCCTACACATGGCCTAGTAACTAAGAGAAATGGATCCCATATGATTGACCAGTTCTGGATATGAACACATGACTAAAATCCAGAAAGGAGGGAGAGATAGAGGAGAATGGATGGTGGAGTAGCCATCCTTGGAAGGGGTGGGTGGTGCTTTCTCCTATCTGGGGAATACATATCATTTAAATAATCAGAAGAAAATCATTACAGTTATTTTAATTGTAGAAAAATAAAGATTGGGTCCAGCCCAGGGTGGGGTGTTAAGGTGCCAGGATCTTACATGGCAGACTATGCTGTTTGAATACCACAGAGTGAGAGGGGTGGAAGAGAAGGAATCGTGGAATAACCATTTTCCATGGTGGTGGGGGGGTGCTTTCTCACTTCCCTTCTCTCTCTTTTTCTCTCTCTGTCTGTCTCCACAAGTGCATGTGCCCTCTGGCAAATTAAAAATAGACAAACGGATAAATAAATAAATAAACAAACAAAGTTTACTGATTGCTGTAGTTCATTGGAAATTTTATTTGACAAATAGATAAATTACTTTGTTGTAGGAAAAGTGCTTAGATTTCTAAGAACTTTGTTCTTGGAAACAGAAGGGAAAGAAGAGTGATATACTTCATGGCTGAACTACCACTTTTCTATAATATTTTTGAATCTAGTCCAGATACCGGAGTTCAGAAGTTTGTATCACTAGAAACGATCTTTTATTTTCCACATCTTTGTCTTTTCTCTAGATATGAAATTTATTTTTTAAGCAGCTACCATATCCAAATCACCTACCTACCATGGTGTGAACCAACTTGTAATTTAATTAAGTTACTAATATTTGGGTGGGAAGAAAACTTTCCATATTTTATTTATATTTATTTGTCATGCAAAAAGAAATAATACAAAAGCATGCCAATGACATTCCTCCTCTTTCTTTTTCCCTGAGTGTCCCCTCTTTTCCCCTTCTCTCCACTCTCCTCTTCTTTTCAACCTGCCATTAAAAGCCTCTAATGTAACAGACTTAGAGTCCATTCTTAGCATTGCAACCTAAGTAAGCCCTTTAACCAAGACTTGATGAATAACCACCAGTTAACTGTTTTTGTAAATAAAGTTTTATTAGAACATAGCCACATTCATTTGTTTTTTGCGATCTGTATCTGCTTTCATATTACTGTGACATGGCTGAGAAGTTTCAATACAGACCACATGGACCGCAAAGCTTACTCTCTGGCCCTTCACACAAAACATTTTTCAATTCCTCCCTTAAGCCATAAGTCATAATCAAGTACCTCTGCTCTAAACCCTGCCATGATTCCTTGAACTCCTCACTCTAAGAGCTGCTACTCATTCCAAGTTCGGTGAGATCCTGGGTGAGCTCTCCTAAACCTACCCTCTGATTGCTTTTCTTCCCTCCCTCCACTCCAGCTATAAAAACCCTTCTGAATCCATCTGGCAAGCTCCCACTATAGGGACTTTCTCTTAGCTATTCTTTCTGTATGGGATACTCTTCTGTATGGGATACTTTTCCCCAAGAGATTTCTAAATAGCTAACATCCTTACCTCTGCCATGGTTTGCGTGTCTTAGTGACAAACATGGTGAATAAATAAGTATCTGCACACATAGGGTCAGAATCAGATCTATTTTCTGGAACCAATTCTATCATTAATTAATTCTGTCATCTTGGGAAAACAAATACATATTGTAGATCTCTAGTGTCCTTATCTGTGATGTAAAATAGGGAGATAAGATGAGTTTCCTTCAGCCCTTAAATTCTTTGATTTTCTGAACAACCATCAAATACAAAGCAAATATAAATAAAATATAAAAGCATGTCTGGATCTGTTTTACAGAGAATGTCACTACTATGATTAAAAAATCCAAATAAGACAATTGTTTAAATAAGTGTGCAATGCTATTTCTGGATATTTAATAACAGCCTGAGTGTTTGTTTCAGTTGCATGTTTGTTTGGAAACTGATCATTTCTATCGATGAGGAAAAACAAATGTTTATCTGGTGGAAGGAGGGATGGCTAAGTATATATGTCTTCAAATATTTCTACAGGCTACTTGCCACTTATCTTCTTTCATTTGCTATTACTAGTTTGCCTTTAGAAGATTGGTCAGATTTTTTAAATTAAATTTAAAATAACTTTTGGAAAACACTTTTTTATACAAAGTTATTAATTTACATGCAAGTATATTACAATTCACATGTCCTTTATGATTTTTTAAATTAAAAACAATAATGCGTGAGCTCCAAATTGATGCTTCTTTTGCCACATTAGCAAAATGTCTGTAATATGAAGTTTCTTTCATTATGTCAGTTATAGCAGATTTTCCCTCCCATTCATTTAATAAATATTTACTAAGTTCTCACTATGTGCAAAAAATAATGTTTTGTCCTGGAAACAAAATGGCATGCCAAACTTACTTGTCTTCCAAAATACACTTCTTATGTAATAGGAAAGTCTACAATTCAGAAAATGCCCTTAGTTCCTTCCCTTGTTAAGGTACTTTATAATCCTGTCAAATAATTAATATAACCATCAACGTGGAAAGGGCCTTAGGAATAGCCTAGGTATATTTCCAATTGTTCAGATGAGAAATTTTAGCCCAGATACCCAGAGTGACTTTTCCAAGATCACATATTTATTTAAGAATGGGGAGAATACTATTTTTTTTTTCTCTCTCTCTTTCTCTGTCCCTCACTCTCATGAAGGAAATAAACAACAACAAAAGATCAGGTGCAAAGAATCATAAATGATATATGCAATATGTTTTTAAAAATTATTCTTCACAGTTGTCTTTTTTCTCCCTTGCGAATTTGGTAAATGTCCATGTCATATAATGCTTCTGTTCGTTTCTGTATTAGAATTTTGAGCGGACTCAAAATCAACCTGTAAATACGACCTTCAAAAGAGTACATTTTCTATGTAGGTCACATAGAAAAATCACATTGCGAAAATGACCATTTGAAAAAGAGTGATGTTCCCAAAGGCATAGCATTGATGATACAAGGTTTGTGCCTTTGCAGGAAGGAGAAAGTGGACCTGTTTGCTGTTGCTAGTGTAGACTGATCTGACTAAAAGAGGCAATTGGCCTTGTATTGTTGACCTATTGATACACATGCATTCCAAACTTTAAAACTACAACTGTGTCACTGCTAAAACCCCATGGCAATCAAAATAATTTCTAGTAAACTATTGGAAGCAATTATTTCCAAGGAATTCTGCTAAAAATATTATTTGAATGACCAATCTTCCAATTCGTCTCACAGAATCTTACATTCTGTAACCTTGTGTCACCTTCTAGCTCCTGTTTCATAGTTCTAGTGCCTCCTGTAGTCTTTTTCTTTCCACATTAAAAATAAATTCACACAGATTAAAGGACACCGTCAAATGTAAATCCTAGATACATAAAAATAAATCTGTATAAAATCTATACTTTTCTTCAACTTTAGATGAACTGTTGCAGAGTGTGATTATCTACATATTGCTGTCATCTGAACGGAATTCTAAAATAGTTGTTATTTTTTCTTAAAGCCACTTGGCAAAAGCCATTTACTCATGAAAAGTAATTGTGGTCAGACATATTTAGCTTATATTACTGGCATTCATCTAGAAGTTCTGTAAATATTTATAGTGAATTTAAATGCATGTAAATACTGTATACCATTTCAGCAATTTAATGGGATTCATTTATAGGACATGAAAAAAAAAGTGGACTTAGCTGCCACAGTTCAAAGAACTGAAGGTATTTTTCATTTATTTTCAAATGTGTATATTTCAGAATAGTAAGGTCCACATGGAAAGACCATGTGTGTTCATCTCTCCGAAGAATGTGCTTTGGATGCAATGTTTAAAATGTAGGTATTTGAATGGGTTACAAAATTGGGAACCTGGAATCTGGGTTGAGACAACTTTCCTGTCCTTGGCATTTTAATGAGAAAAAGAG
>NW_006159757.1:4934599-4936090 GCF_000334495.1 Tupaia belangeri chinensis
AAAAAAAAAGTGGACTTAGCTGCCACAGTTCAAAGAACTGAAGGTATTTTTCATTTATTTTCAAATGTGTATATTTCAGAATAGTAAGGTCCACATGGAAAGACCATGTGTGTTCATCTCTCCGAAGAATGTGCTTTGGATGCAATGTTTAAAATGTAGGTATTTGAATGGGTTACAAAATTGGGAACCTGGAATCTGGGTTGAGACAACTTTCCTGTCCTTGGCATTTTAATGAGAAAAAGAGGAAAAAAAAGCAATATTGAGTTTCTGGGCCATAATTGTCCCACTTTTTTTTTACTTCATTTTACCTGCTTGAAACAGTTGTGAAGACTACATTCAAACACATGGACAAACACCACTCACAGGTATAAAAATATACATATTTATTCTTGAAGAAATTGTGATAAATTTGAGAAACATTTTAGTTGGAAAATTAGTGTAAGTTAGTTAAAGTAAAATATAATTTGTTAACATATAACAACATTTTAATATGAGTTTTACAGTCTCAGTTTTCTCTGTATATGCCATTTATTCTATGTAAATGTCAGAAAGTACAAATTAGGAAACCAGGTATCAATTTCATAATTGGGAGTATGTATAATAAGTAGAGATACCAAAATTGAATGAGTTGCCTCTTATAGCAACAAGATACACAAAAGTATTTTATATAATACAGGACTTTTCTTTCTCTTTCTCTCTTTTTCTTTTCTTTTTTTTTTTTGAAAAGTTTTTGCTACAGGGCGTGTGTGCTCACCAGAATGATAGAGAGAGACAGAAAGTAAGAAATCACCCCCTGGGGAGATGGCCACACCGGAATTCCTTCTCCTCCATTCTCCTCTCAGGATCTTGGGCATGCATGCACACGTGCCCAGTGTAAGTTTAAGCCACCGGGTCCAGGATCCTAACCATGGTTGACCACATGGGTGTCCAGTGACATAGCCATTATGCCAACTGCTGGTCCCCATTGTGATTTATTTACAATATATCACTTTATTCTCACAAGAAAATGTGTAATTAGTGTCATTATACCCAGTTCATGGATGCTAAAAAGGAGACCTAACTAGATTAAATAATATTTGAAGATCACACATGTAGAAAATGGTAATATAGCTATAAATTCTGAGTGCAAGTCCCAGCATACTCCATTTCTGCCCTATTACTTGGTATTTAAAAGTAATTCAAGAGAAAGATTTGGAAGACTACACAAGTAAAATCTCAATGAAGTTTTGGTATGATAAAGTGAAGACATCCAAGAAGAAATTTTGTTGAGAAAAATTTTATGAGCCAGGTCATATTCTAGCAGTGTATCTATTAAATAAGATACCAAAAGGGGGCCAGTGGCATGGTGGTTAAGGTGGACTCCCACATGTTGGATTGTGGTTCGAGTCCCAGACCCACAGCTTAAGGATCATGCTGGCTGTGTGTGCATGCATGGCCAAAATCCTCAGAGAAGAATGGAGTGTGTGTATGGTCACTTCACCTGGGAGGAGA
>NW_006159757.1:4936106-4977238 GCF_000334495.1 Tupaia belangeri chinensis
CCCTCTCTATTCTATTCCTCTCCATCAAGTGCATGCACCCTATAGTAAAAACCTAAAATATAAATACATAAATAAATAAATAATAAAATACAGAAAGTTTGCTATCAAGTTGCTTAAAATCTATAGGAATATTAACAAATTTATAATTAGTAATTGTCACACAATATAACAAATGCTCAAGGAACATCATAAAGTATATAGATACAGAGAAAGCAGACATTAATTCATCTGGTGAAAGATATCAATAGAAGTAGTAAATTGGGTTGCTGAGGTGCTAAGGTTTTCTGGAAAATGAATAATATTTTAGAAGAAGAAGGGGAAATCCACAGCCATATTACCAATGTGATCACAAAGTTTATCTATTTAAAAAGACCATTTATATATACATTGACCAGTTACTTCGTAAGAGAAATCAAATTTTAATATCGTGCACCCAGAACATTATCATATTTTTATAGGGCTGAAACTATTTTTTATTTATTAAATGTAATCTAAAGTATTCCTTCAAAGCTTCTGATATTGTTTTTTACATTCAAAAAGTCTGTCCTTTGCAATGTGTATGCATGTGCGTGTGTGTAACTGCTAGCACATGCTCATGCTTGCGTGCATGTGTGTGTTTAAAAATGCAATGAAAAGAACCATAGAATTTTAAACTAATATGTGTGTGTTTAAAAATGCAATGAAAAGAACCATAGAATTTTAAACTAATATAAACTGTATTCTAGTACCTACCATTCTCCATTAACAAATAAATTACTTTTATTTTTATGATTGGTAGAATATATGTTTTATAGGTTCTAACATGAAACTCAGTTGAAAACCTTCATGTTTAAGTATTTGAATCCCCTATCTTCAAGAAAGGCAAGACTCAGTGTAGATGGTGTGTCAGCAAGGAAAGGGGTCACAGTGGACATAGTGGGTGGCTATGAACACTTTATGACATGCATAAAATGAACTCTGCTCTTGTCCATGGCTCCAGACATCCAAAACACTGCGTTTTCTCTGTCAGTCCTATTGTGCCAAGTCAGTACTGCAAGCCACTATTTATTTTAAAAAGTTGATAATGACTGGAGTCATGGGGAGTGCTTTCTAGTGACAAATACCCTTGAAAAATGCCATTTCCCTAGCTGCCATTTTTGTCTTTTCAAAATTGCATAACAGCAAGCATATTTTAAGGAAAGGAAATGGCTAGGTGTTTGTAATATATGTCACTCACTGTTTCCATTCCCATCATGGTGTGGAATGTTTAATTTCTAAACTAAGTGCTTAATGACTACTGGTTATTTTCTCTTCTCTACAAACATTACCTGTTCAGTTGCAGTTCATGGAGTTCTGCCCATATAGTAAACAGTCATAGATGATTCCCCTTCAGGGTATTCTCTGCGTCTTCATTGAGCAGATAATTTTTAAGTTACTTTTCCACTTAATAGAACACCAGGGTTACCAGAGTTGACTTATAAAATCTTTTTAACTGTAGTTATTATTCACAAAAATTCCTTTAGCAAGGTATATTCTTGTCTTAATACTCATTCTCACCACTACCGTTAAATGTTCTCACAGTTACGAAGTGAAATACCATTTGTCAGAGTACTACATTAATGGAGAGATGATCACCCTTCAGAAAAAAGAACTTCTAAATAAGGCTGAAGAGAAATTTAAATAGTAGAACCAGGCAATAATTTATAATCTGGAGATTAATGCTGTCCTTAAATGCACTGGTCTTATAATTCACACATATTTCATTTTCCGCATAAATGTGTGCTAAAATGTTGTAATTAAGTAACCATTTTAATAGCAATAACATTGGGGAAATACTGATCTCTGTTTTTAGAAATCCTAAGATTCATTCTTTGGTAAAACAATAATTCCCTTATGTTAATCAATTATGCCTGGGCCAGTCCCCTAACTTACTGATTAAGGAAGTCAGATCCCACTTGGCCAACTATGGTTTGGATCCTCGGCCCAATGGCTTGAAAAAAACACAGGGTGTTTAAGTGTGCATATTGGCATGCCCAAAATTCTAACAGGATGAAAAAAAAATGGAGGAGTAAAGATCGTGGTGTGACCATGTTCTATTGGGCTTTGATTTTTCCTTCCTTACCCACCTCCTTCATCTCCAGAAAGCAAACATGCCCTCTGGTGATTAATAATAATTTTAATCAACATTTTAATTTTAAATTTCAAGGTGTTACCCTGAATGACATTTTCTATACATGAGTAATATCTTGGCTATGCATACAATCATGCTAAGTGTGATTTTCAAACTGGTGGGTCCAAAGCTCATACTTTGGTAGACCATGTGGAAGTCCAGTGCCTTAACCACCACACCACCTGCTGGACCCTATAAAATTATTATTTTTTTAAAGAGATTTTTGGTATCAGGTGTGCCAGAGAGACAGAGACAAAGAGAGAGACATCAACCCCTAGGGGGGATGTAATTCCTTCTCTTCCAGTATCCTCTTGGAATTTTGGGCACACACGCATACAGACCCAGCATGAGTTTTAAGCTGCAAGGTCCTGGACTCAAACTGCAGTCGACTACATGGGAGTCCAGTGGTGTAGTTATTTCTCTATTTGCTGGTCCCCAAATTCTTCTAAGAAATGAAGTACTTCATTTGCTTGTTAAATATTAAATTAAAATGGCATTAAAGGTAGATTTATTCTGTTTTTCCTCTGAGTGTGGTTAGTTTAGAAGATGTCATGCTCAGAGGAAAAAGAGAATTAAGTACATTTCTAAAAGTATTAATTAGTTAATTAATCTATTTTTATAATGCAGAAATTACTGGCACTCCTGCCTTTTTTTCATTTACATGAAACAACTTTTTCTTGGCCTGGACTTGCATTCTATGTAAATATATTTTTGTAAGTGAAGTGTGTTTTTGTAAGCAACTTACACAGGGTTCCTGCTATTTTTATCCATTAAGACAATCTGTGCTTTTTAGGTGGGGAATTTAATCTGTTAACATTCAGTGTTATTATTGATATGTGTGGACTTGTTCCTGTCATTTTATTACTCCTCTTTCTCGCTTTTTTTTCTGGTTGTATTGTGTTTCCTTACTTCTATTTATCTCCCTTTAGTTTTCTAGCTGTAGTAACCCCGTAAGCATTTCCTGAAGAGCTGGCTTACTGTGGGTGAATTCTTTCAGTTTTTGTTAATCTGGGAATAATTATATTTCTCCTTTCCTTTGAAGGATAATCTTCACAAATATTGTATTCTTGGCTAAAATTATTTTTCTTTCAGAGTTTTAAATATGTCTTCCCATTCTTTCCTTGCCTGCATTGTTTCAGTTGAGAGGTCCAGTGTTAGTCTAATGGTGTAAGGCACTTGGCATTTCCTGCTTGTCATTTTCAGAATAATGTTTTGTCTTTAATTCTTATCATTTTGACTGTGATGTTCCTTGAAGGGGATCTTCTTATATTAAATCTATTTGATGTTCTTTGTATTTCCTGGATTTAGATTTCCCTATGCCTGTGTAAATTTGTTAAAGTTTTCAGCTAATATATTGTGGAAGAAATTTTTTAGGCCTTTACCTGTGTATTTACCTTCTGGAAGACCTATTATGTGAATATTCAGCCATTTCATGGTGTCTAGGATTTCCCAAATGCTGATTTCATTTTTAATAGCCATTTTTCCATTCTTCTCAATTGGACTGTGTTTTGTCTTTAAGATCAGAGATTCTTTCTTCTTCTTGGACTAAGCTGCTGTTAATACTTTTGAAGGAAGTCTTGATTTTCTGCATTGTTTTCTTTATCCAGAAGTCTGTCTGAGTCCCAAATTTCTTTTTCAGAGTGTCTATCTCTTTATGGAGCTCATCTTTCAAGTCATAAAAAGATTCTCCAATCTCTTGGAGTTGGTTGTCTGTTTTCTCTTACATCTCATTGAGTTTATTTATGATAAACATTCTTAATTTTTTCTTACATTTCAGTCATTTTCAGTGTTTTGTTCATTGTTGATGAGGAGTTATTGTTTTCTTTTGCCAGGTGGAGGAGTATTTCCTGATTTTCTCATAGTTCTTGAAGTTCTACTATAATGTTTAGTTACCTGGTGACTTCTTGCTAAGTCTTCAGGCTAAGTTTCTATTGCTGTGTGCTTGCATGCTTTCTTTTGTTGTGAATTAGCTCTGTGCTGGTTTAATCCATGGTGTAAGGAGAGGATTCCAGCAGAACTTCACAGTGTTCAGATGTTTGGCTCATAAATACCCAAACCTTTCTAGGCCCTATGTGGCTGGAGGATAAACTATGAAGTGAGGATGCTAGGAAGTATCTAAAATTGCGCAATGCATTGTACTGATGCCAACCCTCTTCCTGAACCCTAGGTTGGCCAGGGGCCTTGTGGTGAATGGGAACTATGCAGTTCTGTCTTCACTCTGCTTCTAAATGGGTGAAGGGTAGAGTGGTATTAGTGCAAGAAAAGGTGATCCTGTCTACCTTCTAGCTCTGCAAAGGCAGGAGTTAGGGTAGGGTCTTGTGGTCTAAGCAGCCCCTATTCCTTTTTTTTTTAAATTTTTTTGGAGAGGTTTTTCACTATAGGGCATGTGCGCTCGCCAGACAGACAGAGAGAGACAGAGAGACGGAAAGCCAGAAATCACCTCCCAGAGGGGATGGCCACACCGCAATCCCTTCTCCTCCATTCTCCTCTTGGGATCTTGGGCACACGCGCCAGGCGTGAGTTTTAAGCCACCTGGTCCGGGACGCAAACCGCAGTCCACTACGTGGGAGTCCAGGGACATAGCCATTACGCTAACTGCTGGTCCCAGCAGCCTCTATTCTTGTTCCCTAGGCTGGGCATCTTGGGGTGAGGAACAGAAACCAGGCAGCTCTGCTTTTCCTCTGCTCCTAGATGAGATTAAGTCTACTTTTAATCCTACCCTACTGTAATAAAACAGAGACATATTCCAAATTCTAATGTTGAGAAAGCATCATTCTCTCATTTCCAGGAAAATGTTTAATTACGGTTGTAAGCCAAGGGCTCATAAATTGAAATGCATTTATTTATCTAAGGTGATCCAGGAAAGCTCCCGAACATGTTTATCTCTTTTATGACTGTAGGTGTGACCAATAAAATTAAAAAACAAATTAAGAAAGGGATTGTCTATTAAATTTGAACTGAAATATGCAGACAAATATGTAGTATCTATGATCACTATAATCAGTAGAAGCTTTATCCTAGAATTAGTTTGTGCCTTAACAATTAAGATGGGAGTTTGCTGTAGGAAAGAAACTGAGTTTTATCTTGTTAAGAGATAAAAGAAATATACATCTCTCTCAATGCAAATAATATTCATAAATGTAGCCCTTCTTTGTTCAAACCAAAGGTCTTGACCTAAGTCAGAGGCTCATTTTAATTTTCCCATCATTTGCAAAACCACTAACAAAAGATAAAGTTTAAAATAAGATGATACTTAAAAACAGATTTAATAAAACTAGAGTATACTCTTGTTAAAGGAGCTATTTAATAAACAGAGCACAGTGAAGCTTCACCATAGGAAGTAGCTGGAAGGGCTTTTTTAGTGCATTATCTGATACTGAGTCTAGAAGGATTAATGCAGACTTTTTGGTATGTCATGTACATTTTTGATTGCAGTGATTAAAACCATGATTAAATGACCCCACACAATGCAATAGGAAGAAAAACAGAGCTTGCCCTTTGGCTTACATTTCATCTGTTGTTGAGGTTTTTGTGCTTTAAATGTGGCATTTAAAAAAAAAATATGTTTCTGTTGTCTGAGCCATTTCCACAAAAAAATCATTAGGGATTGTGGCGTGACCATACCCCCTGGGGGGTGATTTCTCGCTTTCTGTCTCTATGTCTCTCTCTGTCTGTCTGGCGAGCGCACGCGCCCTACAGTGAAAATCTCTCTCAAAAAAAAAAAAATCATTAATACATAGCAAGTATTTTTTGAGTATTTTACTTTCGTATACTCAACTACATAGTATAGTTTCATATTTTTCATAAATTTATTAGAAAAAAATTATTTGGCAGGAAGATTTTAGCAAAAAAAATAAACTCTAGTCTTTTTTTTTTTTTGAGATGTTTTTGCTATAGGGTGTGTATGCTTGCCAGAAAGACAGAGACAGAGATGAGACAGAAAATGAGAAATCACCCCCCAGAGGTGATGGCCATGCTTCAATCCCTTATCCTCCATTCTCCTGGGATCTTGGGCAACCATGCACACATGCCCAGCGTGAATTTAAGACACCGGGTCCAAGACTCAAACTGCGGTCGACTACATGGAATTCCAGTGACATAGCCATTACGCCAACTGCTGGTCCCCTAAACTCTAGTCTTTTTTAAAAAATATTTATTTAATTTTATTTATTCTTTCATTTATTTTAATTTGTCCAGAGAGAGACAAAAAGAGAGAGAAAGCAAGCTACCAGGTCCAGGATTTGTACCGTGGTCAGCCATGTGGGAGTATCCAGCACCTTAACCACCACACCACCTGCTGGTCCCCACCTAAACTCTAGTCTTGAAGGCTGTTTTACAGTAAGATGTAAAAAGGATAGTCATATTTTAAAAAGTGAATGTAATTTTTGTAGAAAATATAATTCATGGGGCCAGCAGATGGGGTATTAGTTAAGATGCTGGACTCTCACATGGTTGGCCATGGTTCAAGTCCTGAGTCTGGCAAAATCCTAAGATAATGGAGGAGAAGGAATTGTAGTGTGGCCATTTCCCTTGGGGGATGCTGAGTTCTCGCTTCCTGTCTCTGTCTCTCTCTGGTGAGCACATGTGCCCTATAACAAAAGTCTATCAAAAAGAATAGACAATATAATTTATTCTGGTATATGGTACACATATTAACTAAAATAAAATCATGAGTAATACATTCTATCATGAATGCAAATACTAATAAGGTTCAATATTGTTTTAATTATTTAGTTTGATTTCCACCAAAAAGATTTCAGTATATGCATGAACAAGTTAATTCATCTAGTTTTTAATATAGTTAATCATATTCTGTAATACCTTTTTCTTTACGACTTAGAGAAACAGAACAGTCTACATTTTATAGAAACCCAAGTTTAATTGAGTTCTGCAATAATTATGATTCTTCTGGAGCACATATTTAACTTAAAGATTATCTGGAAGTATTGAATATAATTTGGATCCTTTGGTTGATGTTGGAACTTTTTTTTTTTTAACCTTAGAGAGATTGGATCAAGAGAAAGTATTAGTGCAAGGAATGAAAACAACAACAACAACAAAAACAAGAATTTTATTTTGGTCATTCTTGCTTAACTCACATTGGGTTCTCTGAAAGAAGAGGCTGAGATAAGACTCCTTATCAAAATGCTTTATTGAAGGAGCAATTTAAGAGGAGCATCTAAGGAAGTGAGGAGAGCTCTATAGGGAAGTGGGAGTATGTGAGCCAGGGTATGGTCTTGGCTATAGCTGAGGCCTAATGGGATCCCATGAGGAGTCTGAAGGATGATTTATGTCCCAGAGTGGGTCCTAACTTAAGGAAGAAACCATATTAGTCAGCCTAAGCTGCCCTTCAGGGAACGCTTAACCTTCAGAGCCAGGAGGCTTCCATCAGCTGAGATTAGTTCTCAAGAGAATGATGCAGCTTCTCTAATGAACAACAGCAACTAGATAAAACCATCGGGATGCAGATGGAGTGGCTTGGTACTCCTACTACAGAGGCCTTTCCAGATACTTGGCAAAGTATAGGTCAGCACATTTCATAAGGAAACTAGCTGTGGCCGGAGAAAGAAAGGCTCATAAGACCAGTAGCTGGTGCTCATACTGAGCTGGGAAGAATGTTGATTCCATCAAACTGAAAAACTGTAATCTGTGGGGCATTGACTAGACAAGGCTCAGAAATTTCTCAGTAGTGAGGGATAATTAGCCGTATTGTAGATTTCACAGGCTCTGGCCCCACCTAACAAATCATAAAAGAGCTGAGAAGACAAACTGTTAGCAAGAAATTTAATTACATCCTTAAATAAGCTCAAGAATGTTCATAGGAACACAAAAATATCAAGCACACAAGAAAATGGCATTCAAGGATGCTGGACTCCCATGGAGCCAACTGTGGTTCAGATCTCAGACCTGGTGGCTTGCTTTTTCACTTTCCCTCTCTCTCTCTTTCAGTCTTACTCTGTCCTCTCTGGTCAAATTAAAATAAATAAAAATAAATAAGTAAAGAAATAAATAAATAAAGTTAAATAAAATCATTCTTTAAAAAAATTACAGTATCTCATTTGAAAAATATACTTGATGAAACAAATGAAATGTAACAGAAAATACTGTTGGTGGACTTGAAGTCACAGTAATAGAAACTAGGTGAATGAAAAAAAAAGATGATGAGAATTTTAACTAGTGAAAAAGTGTGGCAGTGGGAGTTGGAAGAATCAAACGGACTAATACACATGTAACTGTAACTCTTCAGTCAGTATCTCATTTGAAAAATATACTTGATGAAACAAATGAAATGTAACAGAAAATACTGTTGGTGGACTTGAAGTCACAGTAATAGAAACTAGGTGAATGAAAAAAAAAGATGATGAGAATTTTAACTAGTGAAAAAGTGTGGCAGTGGGAGTTGGAAGAATCAAACGGACTAATACACATGTAACTGTAACTCTTCAGTGAGAGAGGATAGAAAAATATTTAAATAAGTAATTCCCCCCATTTTTTTCTGATAAATTTGTAATTTGTAAACCCACAGATCCAACAAGTTCAACAACCTAAAGTACAAGAAATATGCAAAAAGGTACATAGAGGATTCATAGTAATATTACTAAAAAGAATAATAAATAATAATAAAACACGAGGACTCAGAGAGAAAAAAATATAAACTACAGAAGAGTAGAGATAAGAACAGCATGTAAATAGTGCAAACAAGAAAACGATGTAGCAACATCTTTATAAAAAGTGAAAGTATATTGTCTTTTCATTTTGCCACTTATTTCATTGGCTGGATGGAAGTTTTAATTGAATATAATTCTACCTGTTGATATTTGCTTTTACTCCCTCTGCTCTGGCTTTTTTTCTTTATAAGAATGAGAAAAAAAGGAGAGGGAGAGATGGAAATGGAAACAGACATAAGCATTTTGACAGTGTCTTGTTATGTTGAGATCTTTCTGTTTCAGTGTCCTAATTAGCTAGATATTATAGTTGCTTGTGCTTTTGGTGTCTATATGAGAAATCATTGCCACGGTGAATGTCTAGAAACTTCATCTCAGTGTTCTCATCTGAATATTTTATAGTTACAGATCTTACATGTAAGTGTTTAATCCATTGAGAGCTGATTTTTGTATGCAGCAAAAGTTAAGAGCCAGTTTCATTCTTTTGCATGTAGATACTCAGTTTTCCCACCGCCATTTTATGGAAGAGACAATCCTTTTTCTGTTGTGTATTTTTGTCACCCTCATTGACATTCAGTTAACTGTAGATGTGTGGATATAAAGTTTATTTATTTAATTGTTTTGAGAGAGAAAGAGAAGCACTCTCAACATGGTCTTCACACAGTGGGTACTCCTCATCCTCAACCAGCAAGGATCATGTGTGCACAACATGTGTGCCTAGCATTTAAGGGAGGCATCAGGACATGAATACAGGAGCCTTACACATAGCCTCAGCATCACTGAGCATTGTTAAGTGTTATGTGTTAAGTTTATGTTAAGTGTTCTTATCACCCTGTCTAGCCTAGATGTGTAGATGCAGTATTGGATTCTCTATTCTGTTCATTGGTCTACATGTTTGTTTTTATCCCAGTAGATTTGAGGTTGTCATAGCTTTGTCTCATATTTTGAAAATAGAAATTATGATGCCTCTAACTTTGTTCTTCTTGCTCAAGATTGTTTTGGCTTTTAGGGATCTTTTGTGATTCCACATGAATTTTAAGATTATGTTGTCTATTTCTATAAAGAATGCCATTGGGATTTGGTGATTGTATCAAATCTATAGATCACTTTGGGCAATAAGGTAAAACTGTAATTCTGATTACCAGTTAATATCTAAATGACAGAGGACTCTGGCAATGGAATACAAAAAAATCAAAAGACTTGATTTAAAAGTGGACAAGGAACTAAATAGATATTTCTCAAATGAAAAGTTAGTCATGGGTGTATAAAAAGGTGTTCAACATACCAATCATCTGTGAAATCAAAATCAAATCACAATGATGGGTCGCTTCACACCTGTTAGGATGCCCAAAACAAGGATAACAAGTATTGGTAAAGACGTAGAAGAAAAGGAAACTTGTACATGCTTGGGGGTGATGTAAATTTGTCCACAAATCTGAAAACAGTATGGTGGTTTCTCAAAAAAATTAAAAGTAAGATTAACATATGATCCAACAATTCTACTTCTAGCTATGTAACCAATGGAAGTGAAATCAGGCTCATAGAGATATACCTGCACAGCCATATTCACTGAATCATTATTCACATTAGCAAGGCAAGGAAGCAATGTAAATGCCCATTGATGAATGTGCAATGAAAATGCGTAATGTTATTCAGCCTTAGAAAGGCTGAATCATTTGTAATGACATGGATGAACCTTGAAGACATTATACTAAGTGAAATAAATCAGGCACAAAAGGAAAATTACTATTTGATACTACTCAGATGATAAATATAAAATAATTGAACTCAGAGCAACAAAGAGTAGAATTGTGGTTGCCAGGGACTGGGCGGAGGGGTGGGGTGGAACAGAGAGGTATGGGTCAAAGGATACAAATCTAAAAGGTAAGTCCTAGAGATCTACTGTATAGCATAGTACCTACAAGTAACATTATATAATGTATACATACTTTTTAAAACAGTAGCTTTATGAGACCAGCAGTTAGCATAACGGCTACATCACTGGACTCCCACATAGTCGACCGCAGTTTGAGTCCTGGATCTGATGGCTTAAACTCACTCCAGGAGCATGTGCATGCATGCCCAAGATCCCAAGAGGAGAATGGAGGAGAAAGGATTGCATCATGGTCACCTCCCCTGGGGGGGGGATGATTTCTCACTTTCTATCTCTATGTCTGTCTCTCACTGACTGCTGGCAAGCACACGCACCCTATAGCAAAAACCTCTCCAAAAAAAGAAAAACAAAAAAACAAACAAACAAACAAAAAACAGTAGCTTTATGTTAAGTGTTCTTATCACAGAAAATAAATAATAATAAACTAAAGAAGCAGGAGGAAATTCTGGAGAAGATGGCTAGGATAATAGCACATCGTGGTGATGGTTTCACATGTGTGTACTTATCTCCAAATTCATCAAACTATATACATGAAATATGGACACTGTTCTGTACGTCAATTGTATTTCTAATCATTGTATTTAAAAATGAAAAATAGGCCAACCTACGATTCTATAATACATAGTAAAAATAGTTTAAAAAACAAAGGCTAAGTGAGACCAGCAGATGCTGTAATGGTTATGTCACTGGAATCCCACATAGTTGACTGTGGTTCGAGTCCCAGATCTGGCAGTTTAAAACTCACACCAGGAGTGTGTGCGTGTGTGCCCAAAATCCTAAGAGGAGAAAGGAGGAGAAGAGATTGCAGCATGGCCATCTTCCCTGGGATGATTTCTCACTTTCTATCTCTCTGTCTCTTTCTCTATCTGGTGAGTGTACATACCATATAGCAAAAATATCTCTCTATAAAACAAAAAAGATAAGTAAAATATTTTTCAAACATAAGAAAGCTAAGCTAACATTTTTGGTTTCATTTATTTATCTATTCCATAATAGACAAAAAAAGACTGAAGAAAAAAACACCGGAACCTCTAACAGAGTCTTCACCCTGAAATATACCCCAGCCAAAGCTAGCCAAGATCCCAGACCTGCACACATGTACACAGTATATACAGAGAGAGCTCAATACATGAACCCCAGTCTGTAAAAAAACAAAGGCTAAGTGAGACCAGCAGATGCTGTAATGGTTATGTCACTGGAATCCCACATAGTTGACTGTGGTTCGAGTCCCAGATCTGGCAGTTTAAAACTCACACCAGGAGTGTGTGCGTGTGTGCCCAAAATCCTAAGAGGAGAAAGGAGGAGAAGAGATTGCAGCATGGCCATCTTCCCTGGGATGATTTCTCACTTTCTATCTCTCTGTCTCTTTCTCTATCTGGTGAGTGTACATACCATATAGCAAAAATATCTCTCTATAAAACAAAAAAGATAAGTAAAATATTTTTCAAACATAAGAAAGCTAAGCTAACATTTTTGGTTTCATTTATTTATCTATTCCATAATAGACAAAAAAAGACTGAAGAAAAAAACACCGGAACCTCTAACAGAGTCTTCACCCTGAAATATACCCCAGCCAAAGCTAGCCAAGATCCCAGACCTGCACACATGTACACAGTATATACAGAGAGAGCTCAATACATGAACCCCAGTCTGTACCATGAGTCCAGCATTGGAGAATGTTGTATGTGCACTATACTATCCTCGGGCCCCAAAACCGAAATCATTTATCACCAGCAGACTCATTCTAAAGACGATGTAAAGGAAGTCATTCAGGATGAAGAAAAATAATATCAGATGGAAATATCTATTATAAACATACATACATAAGGTAAAAATGAAGATCATTTGAAGTGATAAATATGTAGGTCAATATACACGATATGTATTTTTAAGTTTATTTATTTATTTCACAAGTGAAAGAGAGATAGAACAAGAGAGTGCTCCCCATGGGTCTTAATACCACAATCCGCCCCTGGCTTCAGCCAGCCCCAGATGATAGGCACACGCATAGCTGTATACTCAGAGAAGTCTTTGGGCATAAACCAGCAACATTTCTGAATGGGTCTGCTTCACAGAGCTTCACATTTTATCACTGTGCTACTGTCCAGCCGTGTAGAATATTTTAGGATTACCTAAATCTCTTTAAAATATAATTGACTGCCTAATGAAAAGAATAACATTGCATTGTAGGGTTTATAACATACGTATAATAAAAGCTTTGGAAATTGCATAAATACTGGACTTCAAAGCAAGCTATAGAAATGAAATAATTTAGTAAAATCCAATGAAGAAGAAAAATAGATAAAAATTAGAAAATATCAGCTACACCATAAGCTGGTCCTTTGAGAAGAATCAATAAAATTGTCATATCTTTGGTTGCTTGATCAGAAAAGAACAGTGGACACGAATTGTGAATAGTAATATGAGAAGTGATATCACTATGTATTCTACAGATAGTAAAAGGGTAGTAAGAAAGGATTCTGAACAATTCTACACCAGGAACTTTGAAAATTTAGATAAAATAGACAAATTGTTTGAAAGACACAAACTAATAAACTTCATGCTAGAGGAAATAGAAAACATGAACATTCCTGTAAACAGTAGAGAAATTAAACACTTAGTTTAAAATTTATTACAGGAAACAAAAACAACAAATAAACAACAACAAAAAATCTGGGTCTGTGACTTATTTATTTTTTTTTCTAAGAGAGATTTTTACTGTAGGGCACATGTGCTCACCAGAGAGACAGAGAGAGACAGAGAGACAGAAATGAAAAACCAACCTCCAAGGGGGGTGACCACACTGCAATCCCTTCTGCATTCTCCTCCCAGGTTTTCGGATATTAACACATATGTGTCAGGCATGAATTTTAATTAGCCGGGTTTGAGACTCAAACCACCGTTGCCTATGTGGGGGTCCAGTGACATAACTATTATGCCATCTTCTGCCCCCCCTTTTTTTTGAAGAGAGAGATTTTGTATGTGCTCACCGGAAAGACAGAAAGACAAAAAGCAAGAAATCATTCCTCCAGGGGGCATGGGAATGCTGCAAACCCTTTTCCATTCTCCTCCTGGGATTTTGGGCATGTAAATATACACTCCTGGTGTGAGTTTTAAGTCACTGGGTTCAGGACACGAATCATGGTTGCCTACATGGGAGTCCAGATACATAACCATTATGCCATCTGCTAATCCCTCTTTTTTTGGAAATAGAGAAACTTTTTGCTATAGGGCACATGCATTTGCTGGAGAGAGAGAGAGACTGAAAGCAAGAATTCACCCCCCAAAGGGGATTGGCCATGCAGTAATCCTTTGCCTTCCATTTTTCTCTTGGGGTTTTTGGCATACATATGTGGGAGGCTGCGGACCAGTGAACATTGCCGGTTTCTCAGAAAGCAAACAATTACACAATGCCAAAAGCCACAATTGGTTCCCTTCAAAAAACCTGACCTTTGAAACCATACTCTGATTGGCCACTAGAATCCCTCAGATTTGCATATCTGGCACCTCATGATTGTTCCAAAAGCAACCAATCATAACCCACCTTTTACAACCAAACATAACCCACCTTTTACAACCAATCATGGCCCACAAGCCTATATATAAAACCACGATGCCTGACCCACAATCAACAGATGACCAGGAAGACGAGACAGACGACCCAGAAGACCCTGAAGAGTTGTAACACCGCGTCATCTCTGTGCTGTACCTTGCTGCCCACAATAAATGGACGACCCTGAAGACACTGTGTCGTCTCCGTGTTGTAACACTGTGCCATTTGTCCTGGCTCTCACTCCTTCCCTCAGAAAACCTGTTTGACTGTCCCCCTGGGGCGGGACATACATATACATATTCCTAGCACAAGTTTTAAGTTGCCAGGTCCAGGAATTGAACCATGGTCAACTACGTGGGAGTCCAGTGACATAACATCAGTTGGTGCCAGATCTATGGCTTTATTGTCCATCAACAAGTAATAGATTAAAAAGAAGTGGCATATCTACCCAATGAGAGAGCATTCAGCAATGAAAAGAAATATACCAAACAGAAATATACCATTTAAGTAAGAAATAATGTAAACTCTACACAAAGTTTAAAAGTATTGAAGAGAAAATGAAGTCATGTGTCACATAACAATTTGGTCAATTACATAGCACACATATGACAGTTGTCCTGTAAGAGTGCATAGATTATGCCATATAGCTACTGTGCTGTTCACTCAGCACAAAATTGACAAACAACACATATACCCCTCATAAAATGACCCAAGATTGTACTTTCTAACTCATTTATGTGGTCAGCATTACCATGACATAAAAATAGACATATCAAAAAGAATCTATAACTATCATGGCTCAAGAATTCTGATGCAAAAATTCTAAATGAAGTTTTAGTTAATCAAATTCAATTATATATACCTAAAGAATACTATATCATGACTAAGTCTGATTTATCCCAGGAATACAAGATTGGATTAACATTTATAAATCAAATAATTTGCCATATTAACAAACTAAAAACAGAAACCATATGATTATTTCAGTAGACAGAGAAAAAAAGCACTTGACAAAATTTAACATGTATATACCTAATAAACAGTCTTGCAAACTGGAAATAGTAGAGCACTTCTTTAACCTGATAAAGGGTATCTGAAAATTTGACAGCTAGTTACATTAAGATACAATTTTCTACAAATTGACCAATAATTTCAAAATACTTATAAAGGCTTTTTTAGAAATTGACCATCGGGGGCAAATAGATGGTGTAGCACTTAACGTCGCTGGACTCCCACATGGCTGACTCAATCAATTCACATCTTGGCCTCATTGGCTTGAAATTCATGCGAGGCACATGTGCATATGTGCACAAGATCCCAGGAGGAGAATGGAAGAGAAAGGATTACGGCATGGTCAATCCCTCTGGAAGGTGATTTCTTACTTTCCCTCTCACTATCTCTGTCTCTCTCTCTCTCTCTCTGGTGAGTGCACATGCCCTAAGGCAAAAAACCTCTAAAAATAAAAGTAAAGAAAAAAAATTGACCATCAGATTTTATAATTCACATAGACATGTAAAGAACCTAGAATAGCCAGAAAAATTTTGGGAAAAAACCCAACAAAGTCACAGGGTATTTTAAGATTTATAAAGGTGGAGTAATACAAAAAATTTCTAAAAAGAAAAGAAAAGAAAAAAAAAATTGACCATCAGATTTTATAATTCACATAGACATGTAAAGAACCTAGAATAGCCAGAAAAATTTTGGGAAAAAAACCAACAAAGTCATAGGGTATTTTAAGATTTATAAAGGTGGAGTAATAGAGACAGTGTGCTGTGTCAAGATAGAAAAATAGATATCTGTAACTCAATAGAGTAAAAATATTAAGTGACTTTTGACAAAGGTGTGAGGCAATTTAACTTAGGAATGATAATCTTTTTTGAAATTGGTTCTGGAACCAAAAAAGAGAGAAAGAAAGAGATAAAGATAAAAAGAGAGAGTCAGAGGAATAAAAGGGAGAAAGAATAAAAGAGGAAAAAAAGAAATTGGATTTTTTTAATAATACGTAAAAATTAACTCATAATAGGTCATAACCCTAATTTAAAGCTAAAATTTAAAGCATCTTGAATTAACTATAGAAAAAAAACCTTTAGACCTTTGATTAAGCAGATTTATAAAATTTGACAAATATCCAATATATGATTTGATTTATATAGTATATCTAATTGAAATTTAAAACTTCCGATTTGGGGGACCCAGGTGGTATGGTGGTTAGTGTAATAAACGCCCAATAGCTGACAGCAGTTTGAGTCCTGGACTTGGCGGCTTGCTTTCTCAGTGTCTAGCTCCCTCTGTGTGTCTGTCTCTGATGAGTGCATGTGCTCTATAGTAAATCAAAATAATAATAATAATAAATAAAAATAAAATAATATTTTAGTTAAGAAAAAACCTTCCTGGGATCAGCAAATGACATAATGGTTACGTCACTAGAACTCCACGTAGTTGACTGCAGTTTGAGTCCCAGACCCAGTGGCTTAAACTCACGCTGGGTGCATGTACGTGTATGCATGCCCCAAGATCCTGAGAGGAGACTGGAGGAGAAGGGATTTTGGCATGGCCATCCCCCCTGGGGGGGTTGGTTGATTTCTCACTTTCTGTTTCTCTGTATCTCTCTGTCTTTCTGGAGAGTCTAAGTGTCTTATAGCAAAAATCTCTCTCTAAAAAAAAAAAAAAAAAAGAGCCTTCTGACTTTGAAATATAGTATTAAGAAAATAAAGAGGGCCAGCAGGCGACATGGTGGTTAAGGTACCAGACTCCCATATGGCCATCACGGTTTGAGTCTCGGGTCCATGTGCATGCATGTCCAAAATCTCAGGAAGAGAATGACGGATAAGGGATTACAGCATGGCCATGCCCCTGAAGGGTGATTTCTCATTTTCCTTCTCACAGTCTCTCTCTGGTGAGTACATGTACCTTATGACAAAAAGAAAAAACAAGAAAGAAAGAAAATAAACAGACAAATCAAAGACTAAGATAATGTACTGGGTTGTTGGAAAAGGCATGATGCATTTTTACATAGCAAAACATAAAAAAAGTCATGAGTTTTACAACAACCAATATTTACTAAGTATGTATTTGATAAAGAACTTGCATGCATAATATATCAACTATAAATTATGCCAAAATTTAGTAGTAAGGAAATTATCAACTTAAATAAATGAACAAAATATTCAAACAGATACTTTGCCAAAGAAAATGCAAAGATTACAAATAATCACAAGATGCTGAACATCATAGTTACCAGGAAAATAAAAATTAAAGAAGTGAGATTTATCTAAATGAAAGTTAAAGCAGTTAGACTTACTACAGAGCTAAAATTAATAATAATAACCATAGTGAATGCTAGCAAGGGTTTGGAGGAGCAGGAACTTCCCTATATTGAGTAGAAAGACAATTGTTACAAACACCTTAGAAATCAGTTGGACTACTTTTAAAAAATTAACATATGTCTACTTATAATCTAGCCATTTCATTTCTCGGTATTAACCCTAGAGAACATGATTGTACACATTTTTAAAAAGACTTTATGGCCCATAGCCAAAACATGGGAACACCCCAAATATTCATCAATAGGTGAAATAATTAAAATAAACATCATGTGGGGACAAATGGTGGTCCAGTGGTAAAATGAAATGCTCTGCAAGGCAATCACATGGGAAGGTTTCTGGTTCAAGTTCAGAGACTTCTCTGAGAATGTTGGGCATAGGCTTGCTCATCCATTATCTGGGGCTGACTGAAGGCCAGGAATGGATGGTGTCAGGACTCCCTGCCTATTGGAAAGTTCTCTCTCTCTCATAGGAGAAACAAATGAATAAACATAAACAAACAAACAAAACCATGTGTATATCCACACATCGAAAAAGTATTCTAGCAATACAAAGACAGGAACTATTGATAACTATGACAACTTAGATGAATCTCAATGTAATTGTGCTGAATGAATGAGACCATACAATAGAGCACACTTTGATTCTATTTATAGATGATTCTATAAAATCCAAAAGATTTAAAATGATCACAGATCACTTTGCCTGGGAAGGTAGAGAGCATGGAAGTAAGTAAAACTATATTCAAAGCACACAAGGAGACATTCAGGAGAGATGGATGTGTTCACTATCTTGATGATGGAGATACTGGGTTGTCAGAAAAGTCGGGATGCAGTTTGCATAGAAAAATACATCATGACTTTTCCAACAACCCAAAAGTTTCATGGGTGCATGTATGTATGCCAAAATTTACTCAGGGTTAAATACTTGTTTATTATAGAGCTAAGATGTCTATCCTCAACTAGTTTATGTAGTTTCCATTGGTGGTAATTAGTAGGGAAATCTCTAAATGCATCACTAAATGGGGAGAACATGCTCCACATAGAGAGTGAAAGAGAGAGAGAAAATTGGGTATGATCACCCCACAATCCTTTTTCTTCACTTCTTCTTGTAAGGATTTTGGGCACACACATACACAGGCACCTGAATTGTCTTCAGTCTGCCAGAATGGGGTTTGAACTACTATTTGCCATGTGGGATCTGCTTCCTATATGCAACATTGTGCTATGGGGCCAGAATTATCACTCATTTTCTTTTATAAGAGAGATTTTTGCCTAGGGCATGTGTACTTGCTGGAGAGACAGAGAGACAGAAAGCAAGAAATCATCCCCAGGAGGGATGGCCACACTGCGATCCCATCTCCTTCATTCTCCTCTTGGGACTTTGGCCACACACACACACACACACACACACACACACACAAACACACATCTGTCCTGTGTGAGTTTTAAGCCACCAGGTCTGGGCCTTGAACCACAGTCAACTACGTGAGAGTCCAATGATGTAATCATTATGTCATCTGTTGATCCCACTATCACTCAATTTTAAAAGGAAGGAACACATAAAGTGCTCTGGAAGCTTAAAAATCTGCATATAAATCTGGGCTGCACCAAATGATAAGTGTGTTAATTGCTCAATTTACTTATTCATTTTTAACCTTCTCATCAGTAAACTATCTTAATTACATGACTTTGTAATCCAAAAAGCCAGTTTTGAGCTCTTAGCATGCACACATATACATTTACAGAAGTATTTGCTACTTTGAAGTCTCACAATAGCATAGTCATCCTTTCCTTCGCACTAGCAAGCTGTGTGAGGAAGATTAATCAGGAAATTCTAGAAAGAAGAATGAGCCGATTGATTTGTTGCTTTATGCTTGGAAAGAGAGTTATTCAGAAAGGGTGGTCAGGAAGCTCTTTTCAAAGCAACGAGGAGACGCAGTGAGCGAAAAAGTCACAAGGAGAGCTAGAGGGACTGCTTTTAATGTGGAAAGAGCCAGTGCAAAGACCCTGAGGCCATTACAAGCTTGTCCTATTAACCAATGGAGCGCGGAAGTGAGTGGCAAGAAAGGATAATTGAGAGGTGGGCAGATGTTGGATCAAGTTGGTCTTTGTAGGAGAGAGACGTAAGGTCCAATTTCGTTCTCCTGCAGGTGGATATTGTTTCCCCAGTACCATTTTATTGAAATCATAATCATTTATCCATTTTTGACAACCTTGTTAAAGGATGCACCTATATTGTAGAAGTGTGTATTTGAAGTTTCTTTCTTTCTTCCATAAGAGAAAGTGACAGAGATAGACAGAAGGAGAAAGTTACTACTGTAAAAGGGTCTTCACATTATGATCATCCCTAGCTTCAGCTGGCCTGGCTCATGGGTAGCATGTGCCTACCATACTTGCAGTGGTCCCGGGATGCCAACCCAGCACCTTTCCCATATGTGCCCTTTAGCATTAACACTGCATCACCATCTGACCCCCAACAACTATATTTTATATAAACTGCCACAATTGTTTATTTTCATTAACCTATTGATTTTGAACATACATCCTCTCTGTTCAAGTTTAAATCTCCTGCATCTAGTCTTTTAAAATTAACAAGCCATTAGTTCTTTTGCCTCTTGCTATTAAAAGAGATTGTTCTGTTTACAGATACCTTGTCTTAGCCTTCATTTCTCACTACACAGATCCCACACTTCTCCCATCTCATCTTGACCTCATGTTTTTCATTCATGTAAGCTACTATACATTACTATTTTGCTTTCTGAATGAGTTATCCTTCAAGTAATCTTAGGAGTCTACTCTCGAAGATCTTTTGACATATGTCATGCAGTTGCATAACAAAATGTAGTCTCTTCTTGGTAACGACTCCATATTTATTACTTGTGGCTTCTTTTCATTTTATATCTTTTATTTCTTCAAGTTACTTACTAGACACCTTTTATTCGGATGTTGATCTCCTGGAATAGTCATTTGCTTTTTATTTATATTTTATTTATTTTTGTTTTGTTATTTTATTTTTTTTGAGATTTTTTTTTTCTTTGCTATAGGGTGCGTGCGCTCGCCAGACAGACAGAGACAGAGAGATAAAAAGAGAGAAATCGCCCCCGGGGGGATGGCCACGCCACAATCCCTTTTTCTCCATTCTCCTCTTGGGATCTTGGGCACGCACGCACACACGCCTGGCATGAGTTTAAGCCACCAGGTCCGGGACTCGAACAGTAGTTGACTACGTGGGAGTCCAGCGACATAGCCATTACACTAACTGCTGGTACCAGTCATTTTCTTTTTAAATCCTCCATTCCTCTATTGATGGAAAAATAACCAACTGTAAAATTTAATGATTAATAATTAATGCAGTTTATTTCCAAGCCAAATATGAGTGCCCTAGTCCCGGAGAAGAAGCATACATGTCTTTCTTGGGTTGATCAAGTGCAGGGTTCCTTTTATTTGTTTTTGAGATTGACAGATAAAATTTAGTGAAGAGATTTTCAATTCCTCTGGCCTAAAAAGGAGGGACATGTCGAAGTAGGGGCTTGTAGGTTATAGGTGGGGTCCATAATTCTTAGGTTGGTGATTGGAAGGGAAGATCTGTGTCTTGGGAAAACATTAGTTAAAGAAAGGCTTAATCTACATCTTAAGGAAAAGGGAAGTTCTGTGTCTTGGGAAGAGATAAGCAAAAGAATATACTGTAAATGGTTGAAATATACATCTCAAAGACACTATGCCAAGGACAGGATGTAGGAATAACCCTGTTAATGGAAAATAAATGGTCTGTTAATGTTTGTGGGCATGACTTTCCCAGTATTTTTTGAAAAGATTTTGGAAAATTGGAAAAGTAGTCAGACTTCTGTACACACCCCTTTTAAAAATTTTTACCAGCTCATTGCTGACGAGTGAGAGAGGGAGGAAAAGAAGGAGAAAGTGAAAGTACTCTCCATGTGAATGGCCACTTTGCAATCTCTTCTCTTTCATCTCATCTCCTTGTGGAATTCTGGGCACGCATGCACATGCTTCAAGCATATGTTTCAAGCCACTGGGTCTGGGACTCGAAATGTGTACTGTTGGACATGTGGAATCAGCTACCTTAATCACCACCTCACAAGCTGCCCGCCTCCCATTTTTCACTGCTTTCTATATTTGCTCTACTTTCTAAGGATTCTCTCAATGTTTTCTCAATAGCTTCACTGAATCTGAGTTTTTCATGTTTATTGCTAAAGATTGTTTTTCCCTTGGTTATTGGAAATGTCCTATTTTTTGTAGCATTCTGTTCTTGTGTTTTGGATATAATAAATCCTATGTTGTATTGGCAATTTAATAAAGTTTTTTCTAAAATTGTATCTTCCAGCATAGTTTGTTTTCTCTAAAGTTTCCTGTTTATTTACCTTTTATTTTTCCTTAGAGATACTGTTCTGCTATAGGGTGCAGGAGCTTGCCAGAGAGACAGTTACAGAGAGACAGAAATTAAGAAATCACTCCCCGGGGGGAAGGCCATACCATAATCTCTTCTCCTCCAGTCTCTTGTTGAGATTTTGGGCATGCATGCACATGTGCCCAGCATGAATTTTAAGCCACTGGGTCTGGGACTCAAACTACTGTTGACTACATGGGATTCTAGTGACATAACTATTATGCCATCAGTGGTCTCTTTGATTTATTTACTTTTGACTCTAGTTTCAAGATAAAAACATCATTCAGACAACTAGTATTTCTTTCTCATGTTCTCATAATGAAAATGAGGGGGCTGAGCTCACTGGAATGCACCCTAAGAATGGGAATGGGGTTTGACTGTGAACTTTCTCTTTGTGGACACTGGCTGCATGTTTGATTGCAGGACCTCTGATGCCAGTGTCTTTAGGTTTCTTCCACTTTGGTCAAATTCTCCCGAGATGGCTTTTTAAATCTCTAGAATTTTTTGGCTTCCAACATGCTAGGAGACCAGAGGGATAAGAAAACAAATGGATAAAGATCTAATATATATGTACATATATATATATATATATATATACACACACACACACACACACACACACAGATACACACATATTGCTCTTTCCTGGCCCTCTTGTCCTCTATTTAGATATTATTTGTTTTACTATTTTCTGTGTAATCTTTCTGTGATACTCTTATGGGGAAAAAAAATTAAACTTCACAGAGATATAGGATGGACCTGGGGAATTATATGCTTCTTAAATAGAGTTTCAAATAATCCTCTTTATTTGAAACTCCTCTTACTTTATTCCTGCTTCCAAAGGTAACCAGTACATTATTCAGACATTTGAGGATTTTCGAGATGTAAAGAGGCTTAGTTCTCAATATTTCCCACAGCAGGTATAGCGTCCAGTTCTCTTTGAGGTCCTTTACCTCACATCTATGTGTATTCCAGCTTCAAAATTCCTTCTCAGTGTTCCACCTACTTGTGTTATAGTGTTAAAAGGGAAAAAAGAAAATCACTATCAGTGGTGGACAGAATAATGCCTTCCCCACCAGAGATGTCCATGTTCTAATTCCCAGAACTTGTCAATACGTTACATGGCAATAAGGACAGCGCAAACTTGATTAAATTAACACCTTGTGATGGAAGATTATCCTGGATTATTCAAATTGGCTCAAACTAATCACATACTTCTTTGAAAGCAGAGAATCTCTTCAGCTTGTAGTTAGAGACGACAGGTGCTAGAGAGATGCAGTGTTGCTGGCTTTGAAGATAGAAGAAGGGGCCAGGAGCCAGGAAATGTAGGCAGCACATATTTCTTCTCCAAATCGTGTTCCGGTTGGACCAGGATTTAATCATTAAAACATCAAAGATAGGGGCCAGTAGGTGGCATAGTGGTTTAGGTTCAGGACTTCCTCATGGTCAACCACAGTTTGAGCCCTGGAACTAGTTGTTTGAAACTGACACAGGTTGGATGTATGTGTGAGCCCAAAGTTCCAAGAAGAGAATGGAGGTGAAGGGATTGTAATGCGGTTATCCCCCCTGGGGAGTGATTTCTCATTCTCTCTCTCTGTCTCTCCAGTGAGTGAACACGACCTATAGCAAAAAATCTCTCTTAAAATGTTGAAGATATAGTTGTAGGGCAAATGGCAAATAAGCTATATCAGTTGGCTGGCTAGTTAACATAAGTAAAACCAACAGAGACTTAACTATATGATTAATAATGAATTCAACCTCTTATTACATTCTCCAGCAATATGCAATAGCACCTGAGAATGGCTGAGCATATCCTTTATACTTCATGGGAGAAAGTGAAATAAGTTAGTGTGGCAGAAATAAGGGTAAAGGTGAGCATGCTGAGAGGAGCGAGGCCAGAGGAGAAAGACGAACCATTTTAAGGAAGTCAGTGCTTATCTTAGAGTAACAGAAAAACCTTAGCAAGTTCTCTTACTTCCTTGTTTTCATTTTTTTTTAATGGGAAAGTAGTTTTTTTTTTTTTTTAAATAGAGGAAAATGTGAATTTGAATTACTAACTAAATTCAGAAATCCTAATTATTATGACACATAGAGTGAAATAAATATAGGACCAATAAAAATGAGAACTTTTTTTACTTAAATTAGAAATCATGATATCTCAAAAAGCTACAAGAGCAGACTATGTAGAGGGTTAGAAAATAATGATCAAGAAAATGCTTGTATTGTGGTCAGCAGAATGTACATGGCCAGTGCTGAAGGCCTTGTGTCTTACTGCAAGAAATATTTATGACTTTCCATTGTACTAATAAAAGATGAATCTGATCTAAGTTTTCAGTTCTACTTTCCTTAAGCGACCAGCCTTTGGCCTCAGTCCAAGGCACAGAAAACTCTCAAATGCCATGACCAGGGCATCCACAATTTCCTTCTTTTTTCCTCAGATAATCTCTCAATTAGTGATTTTGAGATGACACTTTGACTTTATTTTACTTTAATTAATAAGCGCCCATATTTATACTCATATTTAGTTGAAAATAATCCTCAATGTTTGCAGAATCCTCACAAATTTCTGTATAACAGAAGTAACAGTAATATTTGCGTATTGCTGCTCTTATATATAGGGTGTTATGTAAAAATGAAAAGAAAAAAATTATTAGTGTTACATAAAATTCCTTTCAGTGTTCCACGCCAGCTTTTGTCTCTATTTGTCTGGATGCCTTGCTAGGACTTTCTTTAAAATTTGCCAAAGAAAACACATCTATTTCCCTGCCGTTGAAGCATCAAAGCTCCCACACAGAAACCCATTCCCATGGAACCCAAATAAAAACATAAAGAAGACTGTTGGTAGACTAAATACATTTCAAGCCTTTTCCAGGTTTCTATTTAAACACAGAGACTGATTTTCACGTGGGTTGACTCTCTTCTCTATTAAGCCCTCGGCACGGGGGCCAGGACTTACTTTTATGGCCTTGCAATAGCAACGATGACAGCTAAGGCTAAACAGGCTCCCATTAGACCCAGCAGAAGCACATGGCTTTATTACATAGGTTATTTTACTAGAATACCAGCAAAGGAACACCAACTGAATCTTGCATAGTACCAGTTCCTGAGGCGTAATGAGCATTTAACTATTGCTTCTTGCACTATGTTTGAGAGAGCCCTCAATTTGTTATGTATTCCATAAACCTAGGGAGGCTGGGCAGGTAGGCTCACAAAGCTGAACCCTGTTCTAGTTTGGAGTTTGTCTACATTTCCAATAGTTCAATGTGTGGGTTTTGGTGGTTTTGGTTCATTGTTAGGGTTAATTAATATATCAAAGTTTTATTGGATTTTTAAGTTAACTCAGATATTAAATTATATTTACTTTCATGTATTTTTCTCTCCTGCATTTTTTTAAAAGATGACATTTGTCTAAGAGGCGATTTAAAAGCCATCTTAAGAATTTTAAGGTTGTCTTAAAACTCCTAAGATGAAAACAGTGTAGCACTGGTGAGCACACAAGAGATCATCTAAAGAAACATGAGAGGAATTCCTAACTTGAATGTTGTCTGAGAAGGAATTTTGTTTTTTATTTTCATTTCTTCCCTCAATTTTAGAGCCTTAAGGTATAGTTGAATTTATAAGTTCTTTACAGCCTCTAGGAATGAGGGATGTTCTAATTATCTCTGTAAAATAAGATACACATGACAGAAACCATCACATCACTCTATAAATTATAATTGGGCATTGACACCTCAGATGAGACTGATAATGTCATTCAGAAAGTGACATCAAAATGAATGAATCCCAGGAAATGAAGGGACCTTTCTCAGGTCAAATTGTGTATGCTTCTCTTACCTAAAAGGCAGAACGGAGAATTTTTGTTTCTCTCAAAAATGAATTTTGGAACATAGAAAAGAACATTAATCATGGACCCAGAGAACCTGATAATCCTAGAAAAACAGAGGGACTGTTCCAAAATAAATTAGTGGCACCATGTACCAGAGTCTCTTACTGTTGTGTGCAATGCACAGCAAAGGTAAGTAGAACTAAAGAAATCATTGAGGAAGTTCCCAGTGTGCAAAGCGCCCAACGATTCGTCAATACAGACAAAGAATTTAAGAAATCTCTTCCATTATGATTTCAAAGCCTAATTAATTGCAAGCCTTGGAGTAATAACCATGTTTGCAGAAATCCCTGTGTCTATGAGAAGCAGGACTTTTCCTTGAACACATCCAAGGAGACCTGGCATTTTCCCTCTTTTATTTTTTCTTATATAAGTTCTAAGGCTCAGCCATGTTGGTGTCCATTGTTAAAACACTGCTGCTCAGAGACTAGAGTCACATGGTAGGCCCTTGGGCCCAGCACATGGTCTGGAGTCCCGACTGCAGTTTGAGTCCCAGACCTGGTGGTTTGAAAATCACACTGGGAATGTTTGCATGCTTACCCCAAATCCTGAGAGGAGAATGGAGGAGAAGGGATTGTGACATGGCCTTCTCCCCTGAGAGGTGATTTCTCAAACTTTTCCTCTCTGTCTTTCTCCAGTGAGCACATGCACCCTACAGAAAATAAATAAATAAATACAGAGAGAAAAAGAAAGGGAGAGGGATGGAGGGAGATAGAGAGAAGACCACATGATATGCCCTGGTTTCTTCACCAGGGCCCAAATCAGACAAACTTGAGTGCTGTGTCCCATTCTTGTAATCCTATTGTTAACTGGGAGGTTGGGACTGGAGGCTGGCAACATGGTAAAACCCTGCCAAAACTCAATCTCTCTCTAGAAAACAAACAGACAAAGAAACTATCAAAAACACAATAGGGTATCACCATGTCACAGTCCTCCTACTTTAGCTTCCTAGCTAGGAACCCAGCCATGCACCACCATACCCAGCCTTTTTTAAACAGGGTCTCACTGTATTGGCCTGGCTGGCCTCCTGCTCAACACCCTCCTGCCTCAGCTCTCAAGCTGAGGTAGTTACGGCCACACACTTGCACTCTCAACCTTTAGGTAGGAGCTGGAATCGGACCTGGGCCATCCTACAGAATACAACACCTTACTAGGATGCATTACCATGACTGGGCCCATTCTCTCTTTTGATGCCCCCAAAGGGCTCCCATTCATTGAAAACAAAATGAACAACTATAAGTCAGCAGAAGGTGGTATAAAATTTAGTTTCTAGTTTAGAAGTTAACAAAATGTATTTTTAAACTTAATGTAGTGAACATATATATTTTTAATCTGACTGGTTTCCACCTAAAATATTCCATTGAAGACTTTTATTCTACCCAAAATGCAATTTTGAAGTTAAGGACTTTTCGATTCTGTACTCAGGTGTCTATACTATTGCCTATTTATACTAAAATGCCTATAGATGAATGGCAATGATAAAGACATGCCTTTGGCCAAGCACCATCTCAAAGCTTAAGTGGTAGTTCTCCAGATATTACCCCAAACAGCCCAGAACTGCATGAAATCTGATCTCTCCATGACTTATAGTTACCCTTAGAATAACTATTCATTTAATGTGACTATCTTTTTGCCAAGCACTGGAGTGGGCACTGGGAGTAGTAACATATTATAATAGGTAGAACTAGACAACAAAAGCAGAAGTATACTAATGTGTATAAGCACATAAAATGTTCTGCAAACTCATATAAAGAAAAATAAACTAAGGAAGGATGTTTGAAGTTCCAGAAAGTTGTTGAATTTTAAATAGTCAGGTCAGAGATTGCTGAAAAAGTTACGTTTGAGTACAGACTAGAAGTCGGTAAGAAAGAGCTATACATCTGGGGAAAATATACTCTGGAAGAAGAGCTCGTTACTTTAGTGCCTAAAAAGCAGAGAGGACATTATTCTGGAGTGCCGAATGGTTAAGAGTAGTCGACAACATATCCAGTGAGGTAATGAAGACATGGTAGAGCCTTAGTCCCTGGTAAAAACATCAGTTTTGACTATGCATGGCATGAGGAACATTGGAAGTCTTTTTATTTTTATTTTTATTTTTTGGAGAGGTTTTCACTATAGGGCGCGTGCGCTCGCCAGACAGACAGAGAGAGACATAGAGACAGAAAGCGAGAAATCACCCCCCGGGGGGATGGTCACGCTGCAATCCCTTCTCCTCCATTCTCCTCTCGGGATCTTGGGCACACACGCACACGTGCCTGGCGTGAGTTTTAAGCCACCGGGTCCGGGATGCGAACCGCGGTTGACTACGTGGGAGTCCAGCGACATAGCCATTACGCTAACTGCTGCTTCCCAGTATTGGAAGTCTTTAACTGAGCAGCAACATTGTATTTCTTTTCTTTCTTTCTTCTTTCTTTTAATTTTGCCAGAGAGAAAGTGCACTCACTAGAGAGAGACGCACAGAGATAGAGAGTGAGAGGGAGAAAGCACTCCTCCCAATCCCTTGCCATGAGGCATGGTCAGGCCATTTTCCCCCATTTTCTCCTCCTTTGGGGATTTTGGGCAAGCATACACATGTGTCTGGTATGTTTCTTAAATCACTAGGTCCAGGACTCACACTGTGCAGTCACTTTGTGGAATCCCACTCATAACCACCAGGTTCTGGGCTTACCCACATGGAGTTTTTTAAACTTTAAAAGATCATTCTAAATGTTCTATTAAGAAAGAAGCAAGGATATCAATTAGTAGGCAGGAGAGAGGTGATGCTGGTGGCTTGTCCAGGGGAATAGCAGTGGAAGTGATAAGAAGTTAGTGTAGTTTTGTAAGTGAAGCGTACTCTGGAGTTTCTGCTTGCATTTCATTCTTCATCAATGTTGATTTCAGAAGATCCTTCCTCCATATGACATTCCTCCCAAACATTCCATTCTATATAATTCAACATTGGAAGAAGTGAATGTCTATTTCCAGTTAGAAAATCTCATGGGATGGGACTAGCAGATGGTGTAATGTCTATGTCGCTGGACTCCCATGTAGTTGACCACGGTTTGAGTCCTGGACCCCGTGGCTTAAACTCACGCCGGGCGCATGTGCATGTGTGCCCAATATCCCAAGAGGATAATGGAGGAGAAGGGATTGCAGCATGACCATCTCCTCTGGGGGGTGATTTCTTGTTTTCTGTCTCTCTGGTGAGCACATGCATCATATAGCAAAAACCTCTCCAAAAAAAAAAAAAAAAGAAAGAAAGAAAGAAAAGAGAAAATCTCATGGGAAAATATAATTGGCTCAGAGTATACATCTGGCTCTCTTATAATGGGGCATCCTAGGTTTAATAAGGTGTAACTCCCTGAACTCCTGAATTCTGAGGTGCCAGGAGACCTTATAGAGATGTCACTGGTACAACTCATTTGTTTTGCTAGGCACCTTTCAAAAAATCACTTGGACTGCTTTCCAGTCTGTCACCATATAAGAGCCCATAAATTTTTTAGCTCATAGGCCTTGGAGGCACCAATTAAATAGAAATTTCCAAATGTAATTTTATAAAGAAATTAGCTAAGGTGTAGCAGAGCTCTCTATTTCATTCTGCTCCTCTTCTGCTTATGAAAGAAAGCTATTTCATATGATAGAAGAATATCAAAGGTTAGACCAAAATTGTGACTGAAAATAAGTTGTATAGTTTATTCATATGCTAATCTGCACTGAAGTGGTTGAGATGTAAAAATCTAAACTCCGTTACTATTCTGTAGCATATTTATGTCTTGTTCACTAAGGTATTACCAGCACCAAGTCCTATACCTGGCACATCACAGCAAAGCAATAAATCCCTATAGAATGAATAAATGATTCTTACTACACTGGAAAATGATGAATTTTCAATTAGCTTCTTTGTATACCACTCTTTGGTGAAGGACATGCTGAGGAATGGGGATTGTGAGGGGGAAGGAGAATGGAGGAAGAGAGATGAATGTATTACCTGCTTAAAAGTCTTATTAAACATTGAGAGATGATTTCAAATTACTATCCATTTTTTTCATCAACACAAATTTCCTTCACAAGTGCAATATGCTTCTTAAATTCTGGTTGACAGGGATAGGGAAACAAATGTCTAGGTTTTGCTTCTTTCAGATATTGTTTTATTTTACTTTTTGAGTCCCCCCCCTCTCTTAGGGTGTGTACACATGCTGGAGAGACAGAGAAAGTGAGAAATCACCCCCTAGAGGGGATGGCCATACTGCAATCCATTCTCCTCCATTCTTCTCCCAGGATCTTAGGCATGCATGCACAAGTGTTCAGTGTGATTTTCATGTCAAGGGATCCAGGACTAGAACCATGGTCAGCAATGTGGGAGTCCAGTGACATAATTGCTACCCCACCTGTTGGTCCCTAGATGTTGTTTTATATCAATTAATCATTGCTGTGCACTCACTAGGTTCAAAAATGAATAAAAGTCAGCTGCAGTGGCACAGAATTAATGCAATGCTCCATGATACAAAAGCCATATGGGAAGGTCCCAGATTCATGTCAGGAAATCTCGCTGCGCATGTCAGGCATGCGTGTATGCTCCTGTGATCCTGGCTGGCTGAGGCTGGGAATGAATTATGCCATGAAAACCCTGTTTAGGTGCTTCTCTCCCTGTCTGCTTTTTTTTTCCCATCATGAAATAAATAAATAAATAAACTTGGAAAAATGAAGCAGATATTTCTTTAAAGGAGTTTGCGAACTGATTTTGGAGGCAAGGAACAAATACATGTTAAGTTAAATTAAGATATAAAAGTGATACAATCTTGTGTTAAAAAGGTCAAAAAGGTCACGAAGAGAACATCATATCTCAAAACTTGTCTGCTATGGGGAAAAGGAGACATGGGCTTTCACACCTCAGGGAATATGTGGTGCATAATAAGGTCTGAACTGTGCCCCCTTCCCCTAAAACTCATGTTTGGATGCCCTAACCTCCAGCACCTCAGTATGTGACTGTATCTGGGGAGAGAACTTTCAGAGAAGTAATTAAGGAAAAGGTCTTAAATTAACTTAAGTAATTAAGTTAAAATGAGGATGGGCCCCAATCCAATCTGACCGGTGTTCTCAGAAGTGGAAAAGAAGAGGAAATTTGAAGAGACATGCAGAGAGGAAGAATAGCATGTAAAATGAAGAAAACCATCTCTAAGCCAAGAGGAGAGGCCTACGAGGACACCAACTTGCTGACGCTTTGATCTGGGACTTTCAGCCTTCAGAATTGTGAGAACAGGTTTAATCCACCCAGTCTGTGGTTCTTGTTATGGAAGCCCTGGCCAACTGCACACATACAAGAGAGATTGTATGGGGAAATTTTAGCAGCAGTGAGGTGGCAGTGCATATTTAGTCCTGGGAACTTGCATTTTCCTATATAGCTGTGCTTAGGACAGCTGTGGCCAACTAGTTACACATAGAAAGGTTACTGATCATGAGATCTCGCACTCAGTTCTCAATAAAAACATTTTGGGGGCTGGCAAGTGGTGTGGTGGTTAAGGGCGCCGGACTCCCACATGGCTGACCACGGTTCGAATCCCGACCTGTTGGCTTGCTTTCTCACTTTCTCCCTCTCTGTCCCTCTCTGGTCAAATTAAAAATAATAAATAAATAAATGAAGTTAAATTAAATAATTCTTTAAAAATATATATTAAAAAAAAACCTTTTGAGGAAGGGAGGGAAGGTAATTTTTAGGTAATTCTGTGAAAATGAGACTTTCTGGGTCCTAGTGCCCAGTGATCAACTTCAGTTAGTTCTGTGAACCCATGGTCATTCCAAGCAAGCTTTTTGTTCTTTGCTTCGCCTTATCTACGGATGATGAAACCAACAAGTTAGTAAGTTGAACACCAATAAGACATAGATAAGACATGGATTCTTTAGTCTAATTAATGTAGAGATTAGCAATTGTTTAAGCATACTTGTCAAACCAGTAGCTATGGGCATTTTTTTTGTTGTTGTTAGAGATTTTTGCTATTGAACATGTGTGATTACCAGAGAGATAAAGACAGAAAGTGAGAAATTATCCTCATGGGGAGATGGCTATCCCTTCTCCTTTGTTCTCCTCTTGGGATTTTGGGCACACATGCACATGTGCCTGGCATGGGTTTTAAGCTTCTGGGTCCAGGACTTAATGGCTACTACATGGGAGTTCAGCAATGTAACCATTTGCTGGTCCTGAGATATCAGCATTTTTTTAAAAGATAATAATAAAATAGTCATTTTTAAATCATGATATATAAATCTGAGGAAATCTGTAAACTCTTTTACCAAGGAGAAGGGGAAGTGTATGAAAGTGTGTGTGTATGTGTGTATGTCTGTGTTATATCTGTGTATATGTAAGATAGATAGTATGTATATTACCCTATGAGTCACCAATTTAATTGATTAAACACATTTATAACTTACCTGCAGTCATGTATATATTATACAGGTAAAGGCAAAAGAGAAATGTGGTTGATATAGATACTTCATTTCTACCTTATTAATTCTAATGACTAGCTTAAGTCATTCAAGAAATCACCTAGTGGGAGGAATTCACCCATCAAGCAATGTGAGTCTAGAGATTTTGTTTTAGATGTTTATCTAAGAATTCAATTTCTCATGTAAATATAGTACCATTTATATTTTATATCTATGTTTGTTTGGTAAGACGTTCCTTTTAAGGAAGTTGTTTCTCTAAAACGTTAAAATCATTGACGTTAAACTCCTCATATTATCTATATGATCTCTAATGATGTCTTTTATCATTCCTTATGCTGTATTCTCTCTTTCTCTTATTTAATCTAGTTAAACTTTACCCACTTTATTAATCTTTCAAAATAACCAGTTTTTTATTTAGATTTTTTTTTGTTGGCAATCACTTGGGAATTCAATTATATCTGAGTCTAATTTAAAGGCAGACTAGAAATATCACTTTCCACAAAAAAAAAAAAAGAAAAGAAATATCACTTTCCATAAAAAAAAAAAAAAAAGAAAAGAAATATCACTTTCTACTTGCACATACTGAGTAAGTAGGTCATCATCTATCCTTGGCTCAGCGTTTGGCAATTCATCGGCTGATGCTTTCACATAGCTTGGCCCCTTACCTGCTGCTAGCTTGTTTGGGTTTCACAATTCACCTGCTTCTTCAGCAGTAAGGATTATGCCCTGAATAACTGTGGCAAAACTGCCTGAACCTGTGGGCCTTTTCCACTGGAAATTTCTGAATCTGGCATAGTAGGTGCAATCCACTACCTTTTTCATGTGGCAACGTGACCTAAAAAAGACTCAGTGGCAGATAATTTGGGTACATATGCCTAAGGACTTCAGACAAATATATTACGTAACATTAAAATGATGTTCATCTGATTTCCAGTTAGTAATAGGAACAAAGCAAAATGTTTATGTTGCATAAGCAGCTGAAACCAGGGTAGAGTTAATTTTAAAAGGTCAATGTTTATTTGGTTGTCACTGATTTCAAATGTGTCTTACAGAAAAACAAGGGATATATCTAAAAAGTTATGAGTTTGGAAAGAAAGTGAACGATACAAAACCTTCTGTTAATATGACAGGTTACATTGATTGGTTATAATGATTGATTTCCTTAAGTTTGTATTTGTGGAGCTTAGTAATGAGTATTATTCTCTATATGTTACACAACTCAAATTGCTACCCTTCTGTTAAGTATCTTTATACTTACACTCATGATGATGTTGGTCTGTGATTATTTCCTTGGAATGACATTGTCAGGTGTGGAATCAGTTATGCTAGCTAGCTTCCTAAGATAAGTTAGAAAGTCATCTTTTCTCTATTCTCAAAGAAATTATGTAATACTATGTAAAATACTTTATGTATATTAATTATGTAATTAGTCTTACCTCAATATTTGAGAGAGTTCACCAGTTGATCCACTTGGGGATGAAGATTTTTTTTCCTAAGAAGATGTTTATCTAAGAATTCAATTCCTGGGACCAGCAGTTAGCATAATGGCTATGTCGCTGAACTCCCATGTAGTCAACTGCGGTTCACGTCCCGGACCCAGTGGCTTAAACTCATGCTGCACACATGTGCATGCGTGCACAGGATCCTGAGAGGAGAACGAAGGAGAAGGGATTACGGCGTGGCCGTCCCCCCGGGGGGTTGATTTCTCGCTTTCTGTCTCTCTGGCGAGCGCGTGCGCACTATAGCAAAAACCTCTACCAAAAAAATAAAAGAATTCAGTTCCTCAGATACATATAGAACTATTCAGACTTTGTACCTCTTAAATTCATTTGGTAATATGTGCCTTCACTGAAGTTGTTCATTTGTTTAAAATGTTATAATCTTTGACATTAAGGTCTTTATATCATCTGAAGGATCTCTAATGATAACTTCTATTATTCCTGATATTGTATTCTTTCTCCTTTTCTTGATTAGTCTAGCTAAGAATTTGCCAATTTTTTTTTCTTTTTTAATTTGCAAGAGGGTGTGTACACTCATGAGACAGAGAGAGAGAGAGAGAGAGAATTCTCCATCACGGATAGCCATGGTGCAATCACTTCTCATTCATTTCTCCCCTCAGGTTTCTTGGCATGCACATGAACGTGCTTGGTGTTTTTCTCAAGCTGCAGGGTCTGGAACTTGAGTTGTGCAGTTGGCCATGTGGGATGTAGCTAACTTAACCACTAGTCATCAACTGGTCCTCCAATTTTATTAGTCTTTCAAAAGAAACAAACTTTGATTTGGATTTTTTTCTGTTTTTTCTTCTATTGATTTCTACTTTTATCATTATTATTTTCATCATGCTCAGCCAATTCCTCTATTTCTGTTGGCACATACAGAAAACATACTTAATGCTTTTTGGGTTTTTTTTTTTTTTTGCCTTAAAGCAAATTCTGACTTTCAAAATTAAATGCTAATCAACACTAACAAAATTTAGATGTTAGGCTTAAAAATGTAAAGACTTTAAGAATAACAATAACAAAAAATTGGAACTGATGAAATCAGACACTGTATTTTAATTAGTTAAATATTGAAAAAGATCACTTGAAAATCTTATAAAATAATAGCAAAAATCTTAAATGAAAATATTTTATTTGGCAATAAAAAATGTAATTACCACATGTACTCAATAGAGATGATGTTGGTGGATCCCTCTGGGTTCCTTGAGAGTTGTCTGCAATAGTTAATGTTGCCTACTTTTGCAAATTATATAGTAAAACGTCTAAGGAAATATGTGTTTACGATTTGTTTTTGAAGAGGTTTTTTTTTTGTTTGTTTTTTTTTTCTATAGGGCATATGCGCTCACCAGAAAGACAGAGAGAGACAGAGAGATAGAAAGCGAGAAATCACCCCCCAGGCGGGATGGCCACACCGCAATCCCTTCTCTTCCATTCTCCTCTCGGGGTCTTGGGCATGCATGCTGGCACATGCAGCCGGTGTGAGTTTAAGCCACTGGGTTCAGGACTTGAACTGCGGTCGACTACATGGATGTTCAGCAACATAGCCATTATGCTAACTGCTGGTTCCGTTTATGATTGTTTTATTCTATGTGACTAATGAAATCATTCTTCAGCTAGATTCAAGAGACAGGAGAAAGATGTATATTTCCTATTGTTTTAGATTATTTTATTTAAATACAAGAATAAGAGAAATACCATTTCCCACGTTAATGTACTGAAATTATTATTATTCAGCTAAGTGTCAATTTAGAATGAAGTATCAAAATTGTTTAATCTACATAGGACACAATGGAAGGGACGTTCTCAGAGCCAGGGAGCTCCTGTCTTTTAGTTAGAAATTTCAGCATTTGTTCCTTCTCTGGCCTCCACATTTATTTCAGAGAACATACCTTTCAAAAATTTTAAAGTATAGGGGACCAATAGTTGGTGTGGTGGATAAGTTGTTGGAATCCCACATGGGACCATGGTTCAAATATGAAACTTGGCAACTTGAAAATCACCGTGGGCATGTGTATGTGGGGCCCCAAAATTCCAGAAAGAGAAGGGAGGAGAAGGGACTGTGGCTATTGCCATTTCCTCTGGGAGTGATTTCTTGCTTTCTGTCTATATCTCCAGTGAGTGCATGTGCCCTATAGCAAAAATCTCTCTAAAATGAAAAAAAGAACTCTTATTGTCCTTATACTATTAATACTTATCACTACCACCATTACTACCACCCACTGCACAATTTTGGACAAGAACTGCACCATGGACTTTACATAAGGCAATTTATGTAAAATCCATAACAACTGTATGATTTGTGATTGGTAAATGAGGAAACAAAGGAAGGTAACATGTGGGTTTTTGCTACACAAGGCATGATCCACAGAATAGCAGCTACAGTATCACCAGAGAACTAGTTAGGAATGCAGAATCTTAAGCTCAACCATTAGATGACTAGAAATAATTTTTTAATAGGATACCTACATTATTTATATATACTGGATCATCAGAAGAGTCATGATGTATTTTTTTCTATACAAAAAATGTGTCATGACTTTTCTGATGATCCAATACATTAATATTGAGAAGCAATGCTCTAGGTTAATGGGATCACTCAGATTCAAACTTGAGTGTCTCTAGTTCAAAGATCCAGATATTAACATAGTTGGTCTTCTTGATGCAACGACATCTAATAAGTGAAAAACACTGAGTCCTCACCACCTGCTGGCCCCAAATTTTCTATATAAATTAAAGAAAACCAAAATTATATTAAAATATATTTCAAAAATAAAATAATAAAAATATAAAATAATAATACAAAAGCATTTATTTCAAACTGCATTTTCATTAAAAGACTTACTCTGATCCAGTGACTGAGTAAGATACTCTCTTCTAGATTACCAATTATCATCATTGATTATATTTTAATAAAATTGCATTGGCATGTTAGATAAGTAAAGTTTACATCACGCTTTTGCCCACAACTAATTTAAATACCTTGTCTGATCACTTAGAACACTAGAAAGAAAGAAAGTTGATGCTAAGTACATATTACATTCCTGACACTGTTATAAGTGCTTGGTATCATTCTATTATTGGTCCAGTCACCGTGGGGAACAATATGGAGCTTCCTCAAAGACCTTCAAATAGACCTACCATATGATCCAGCAATTCCACTCCAGGTTATCTAACCAAAGACCCTGGAATTTGATAGAAAGTGGAAAAATACGGACAATCTCTTGCTAAGTGAAGCAAGTCAGGCTATGAAAGAGAGACATTGTCTCCACTTAACATATACTGACTGTTCACGCTCTGTGGTAAAGACTGAAAGTCTGGAGAAGATAAAAGCATTAAAAATTGTCATGGACACTAGAGACAAAGGGGAAGGAAAGCTTGGGAGGGGAAGAGGAAAGGAAAGGAAAATTGGGGGGGAAATAGAGAGGTAAGACATTTGTGGGACACAGACATGGTTTATTATCTGTTGATGAGGATGTGTATAGTATTCTCAACTGTACTGAACTGAGGTGTATATCATGGTGGGTAAAGTATCTTAAAATCTAAATGATGTATAGCTATTGAATGTATAAATAATAATTATTATAAAGAAAAAATTAGTTATTTTTTGGGGGGGAGAGTTTTTTTGCTATACGGCGCGTGTGCTCGCCAGAAAGACAGAGAGAGACAGAGAGACAGAAAGCAAGAATTCACCTCCCGGGGGGCTGGCCACGCTGCAATCCCTTCTCCTCCATTCTCTTCTCGGGATCCTGGGCATGCACGCACACATGCCCGACGTGAGTTTAAGCCACCAGCTCCGAGACTTGAACTGTGGTCGACTATATGGGAGTCCAGTAACATAGCCATTATGCTAACTGCTGGTCCCAAGAAAAAAAATTTTAAAAAATCAACAAAGCAAGGCATAATGTGTCAATTTATTGTTTCAGACATTGCGGTTACCCCAAAGCAATAGTTGTGTTTGCAGAAATATTTAGGTGTCAGAGGAGACATATTGTAATTTTATATTCATAAACATACTAGAAAATGAAAAGTGCCAGAAAGTACAAAGTCTTTAATGAGCAAAGAAGAGGAAAAGACTAGCATGGGTGATACATGATAAGGTTAAGGATGAGAGAATTTAAGGTTATGGAAAGTCAATTGTGAGTAAGACCTTGAAAGATATCGAGGTCTTCTATTACGAGTATGGTGTGAGAAGCAGTGGTGAGCAGGGGCAAACTTGCTTTGTTCCCGAATTTATGGAAAAGCTTTAAGTTCCTCACCATTAAGTGAGCTATTAGCTGTAGGGTTTCGTAGGTGTTCTTTGTCAAGTTGAGCTGATTCTCCCTTTACTCCTAGTCTGCTGAGAGTTCTTTCATGAATCAATGCTGGGTTTTGTCAATTGCTTTTTCTACATTTACTGATACAATCACAGGATCTTTCTCTTTTACCTCCCTAATGTGATAGATTACATTATTTTTCAAATGTTTAGCCAGTCTTGCACACCTAGGATAAATCCCGCTATGTTGTGGTGCTAATTCGCATTACACATTGTCAGATTCAGTTTGCTGACATTTTATTCAGCATGTTTGCATTTATGTTCATGAGAGAACTTAGTCTGTACATTTTTTTTTTTTTTTTTTTTTAGATTTTTTCTTTTATTCAGGATGTTTGCATTTATGTTCATGAGACAACTTAGTCTGTACTTTTTTTTTTAGATTTTTGCTATAGGGCATGTGTACTCACAGAAGAGACAGAGAGACAGACAGAAAGTGAGAAATCACCCCCTCCCCCCGGGGGGAATGCACACTCCGCAATCCCTTCTTCATTCTCCTCTCAAGATTTTGGGCACACATGCACACAAACTAAAGTGAGAAATCACCCCCTGCCCCCGGGGGGGAATGCACACTCCGCAATCCCTTCTTCTTCATTCTCCTCTCAAGATTTTGGGCACACATGCACACAAACTCACACCAAGTGTGAGTTTCAAACCTCTGGGTCCAGGACTTGAACTGTAGTCACCACGTGGGAGTCCAGTCCCTTAACAACTATGCCAACAGCTGGCACTATGTCTGTACTTTTCTTAAAATGCATGTCTTTTTCTGGTTCGGGGATTGCAGTAATCCTAGCTGCATAGAATGAGTTAGGAGGTCCCTTTGCTTTACTTCTGGAAAACTGGAGAGGATTGTTTGTTTGCTTTGTTTTCAATGTTTGGTGGTTTTCACCAGTGATCCTCTCTGGGTCTCCTGTTCAGCATCTTTTGATGAACTTATGTGATATCTGTACATCTTTCTTGAAATGTCTGTTAAAATCTTTTGCTCATTTGATTATTGAGTAATTCGTTTTCTTATTCCTGGATTTTAATATTTTTATATATTACAAATCTAAGTCCTTTATCAGAGACATGCTTTGCAAATAATTTCCCCCAGTTTGTGGCCTGGTCTTTTCTTTTACCCATCTTGGGTTCACTGACTGGAACTCCTGTAACAAAACACAGATTAACAAAAGAAAGTATATAAAATGATGTAATATAAGTGTTACACGACTGGGATCTTTTGAAAGAAAATGAAAACTTGAGGAAGCAGTTAAACCTCAGTGTTTTTATGCTAGATTGTTGGATAAAGAGAAGAGAGAGGGTTAAAGAAATGACACCAAAAAAGTTTGAGCTAAGTGTAGTAAACTGGAGGAAATAGCAAGGTTTGTTTGTTCAAATTTCTCTCAGAATCTTTATGTCATTGAAGATAAGGATATTCCTTTCCTCTGGCATAGGGAGGGCCCTTCTCACATGAAAATCTTATGACCTGCTTCAGGGGAAGGTTGGAAAAGTCCATCCTACACCTTCCATTTCACAAATGGATTAATGTTAAAGTATTTGATATGCCCGAGTGCCATATTTTGAGGTAGAATGTCTTGAATCTCATCAGTACTTGAATTTGGGATTTTTTTTTTTTAAATATAGGAGCTTTTAATTTTGATGAAGCTACAGTGATTAGGATACTATGGTACTGGGACCAGCAGAAGGCATAATGAATGGTTTTGTCGTTGGACTCTTTCTGTCTCTCTGTCTCTCTCTGTCTTTCTGGTGAACACATGAGCCCTACAGTAAAAATCTCTCTTAAAAAGGAAAAAAAAAAGATAGTATGTTATTATATAAAGATAAACAAATAGATCAGTGAAACAAAATAGGTGGAATAGATCCACACATTTTTAACACTTTTTAAAAAAATATAAATGTTAATATCGGGACCAGCAGATGGTGTAATGGTTACATCTCTGTACTCCCACATGGTTGACCATGGTTAGAGCCCCAGACACAGTGGCTTAAATTCATCCTGGTCACGTACGTGTGCATTCTCAAGATCCTGAGAAGAGAATGGAGGAGAAGGGATTAGGTTGTGGCCACCTCCGGGATGGTGATTTCTTGTTTTCTGTCTCTCTGTCTTTATCTTTCCAATGAGCATACATGCCCTATAGCAAAAATATCTCCAAAAAAGTTAGTAGCTTTTATTGTATATATTTAGGTATAAAATATGATGTTTTGACACAGAATGACCGCAGTCAAGCAAATTAATACATCTATACCTTCATACGCTACTTAAATTTTTTATTTCATTTTTATATTTTAAAATAAACATTGTGTATTTTTTTTGTTTGTTTTTGGAGAGGTTTTTGCTATACAGCACGTGTGCTCACCAGAAAGAGAGAGAAGGAAAACGAGAAATCACCCCCCAGGGACGATGGCCACACGCAATCCCCTCTCCTCCATTCTCCTCTCGAGACCTTGGGCATATGTACAGGTGCCCGGCGTAAATTTAAGCCACCAGATTCGGGACTCAAACTGCGGTCTACTACATGGGAGTCCTGCGACGTAACCACTATGCCAACTGCTGGTTCCACATTTTTAATTTCTTTCAAAGCTTCCATACTATATTTCATAATGACTACACAAACCTACCTTCACCATACAACAGTATACAAGGTTTCCTTCTCCACGCCTGCACCAGCATTATCCTTTGACTCTCTGCTTAGAGCCATCCTAACAGATATGAGGGGTATCTCATGATAGTTTTGATTGCACTTCCATGATTATTCGAGATGTTGAGCACCTTTTTATATATCTATTGGCCATTTTTATGTCTTCCTTGGAGAACTGTCTACTTGGGTCTTATGCTCATCTTTTAATTGGGTTCTTTGACTTTTACTGTTGAGTCATGTGAATTCTTTATAAATTTTTAACATTAATCCCTTATCATATTTATGTATGGTTTGCAGATATATTTTTTCCAATCTTCAGGCTATCATTTTATTTTGTTGATGGTTTCTTTTTGTGAAAAAAATTTTTGTGTGTCATATATATATATATATA
>NW_006159757.1:4977391-4987510 GCF_000334495.1 Tupaia belangeri chinensis
AAACAAATGGTCCTAAAATAATTAGATATCTACATGCAAAATATTGAACTCCCACCCATTCCGTGTACTATATAAAAATTAACTTAAAATAAATCATTGGCCTAAAAATAAAGTCTAAAATTATAAAACTTCTAAGGAAATGGGAAAAATTTGCATGACGGTAGAAATTTTTCATTGACATGACATCAAAAGTATGACGATTAAAAAACCTAAAGTTTACTTTTCACTGTTAAATACAATTCTATTTAGAAGGCCATACTTTACTTTAAAAAAAGACTTAGCTAAAGTATCAATATATTTTCTGTGCTTAGCAAAAGAAAGATAAAGGCACAATGGGATAGAAAAGAGACAAGGAAAAAGAAAGAGAGGTTGATAGAGAAAGGGAGAGAGAGAAAGAGAAATTCTATGTATCCTACAATATATCTTCCTTTGGTAAAGTCTTAGGTAATATGATGGCTTATTTCCAAAAGTTGACTGATTATTATTCAATATCCTATGAACAAATTGTTAAATTATTGGTAGATTGAAATCACTCGTGGATACAGTTCAGCCAGTGCTACAAGCCAGGACATTTGATGAGACACTATCAGCACTTTAGATACTTGTCCATCACAAACAGAATGGATAAATAGACTATCATATTTTTATAAAGTAAAATGCTATGGAAGACTTAAAATTCATGAACTAGGGCTACTGGATAATTAAGTAATATCTCAAAAATATAGTTTCAAATATAATACAATCAGGTATTACATGAAAACTTAAAAATATTTTTAAAAACTAAAATACATTCTGTCTGTACGATATGGGTAACAGCATAAGAACATATGCAGTAATAACTATATATACATATATAATAAATAATATGAATATAAATAATATATTATATATACATACATATATATATGTATATAACTCAGTAGTAATACCTAAGAGGCTTCAATGATGTTACCTAGGAATTTCAATTGCATTTCTAATATATCTTTTACATTTTTTTTCTTTTCTTTTTTTTTTTTTTTTTTTGAGGGGGTTTTTGTATTTGCATGCACTCGCCAGAGAGACAGACAGAAAATGAGAAATCACCCCCCAGGGGAGATGGCCATGCTGCAATCCCTTCTCCTCCATTCTCCTCTCAGGATCTTGGGCACGCACGCACACGCTACCGGCGTGAGTTTAAGCCACTGGGTCCAGGACTCGAACCTTGGTCGGCTACATGGGAGTTCAGCGACACAGCCATTACGCTACTGCTGTTAGCATAATGTCCCATCTTTTACATTATTTACATTATTGAATGAAATAAGACAGTTAAGTATTTTAAAGTTGTGGGGGGGGTATGTTCACAGATTTTAAAAATATTCCTTAACATTTTTCTATTTCAAATATTGCACAATATAAATATAGAAAATAACATAATTGAAAATATTTAATTTAAATCAGTTATCATAATCAAAGAATTAACTCATAGTTAATTATAATAAAATATATTTATAAGTTTCATAATTATATGGTAAATTATGGAGTAGTAAAGATGGAAAAAAACTTGCAAGTTATTTAACCAAATTTTTTAATCTATAAATGTTGAAACTAAATCATATAAAGGTAAATGAACATATCCAAAGACCAGTGATCTACTCAGAAAAAGCACATACTATTTTGTTTAGTTTTTTTATTTATTTTTTTTAAACAGATCTTTTGCTATAGGGTGCATGAGCTCTCCAGAGAGATAGAAAGTGAGAAATCACTCCCCAAGGGGGATGACCATGCTGCAACCCCTTCTCCTCCAGTCTCTTCTCGGTATTTTGGGCACACAAGCACACATGCGCAGCGTGAGTTTATAAGCCAACGGATCTGGCACTTGAACCATGGTCGCCTACATGGGAACCCAGTGACATATCCATTAAGCCATCTGCTGGTCTCGGATTCTTTAAAGAAAATAAAAATAATATGTAAAATTTGACTCTGCTTTCTATGATTCTTTTTTTTTTAAATTTGGAGAGGTTTTTGCTAAAGGGCGTGTGTGCTCACCAGAAAGAAGACAGAGACAGAGAAAAAGAAACCAAGAAATCACCCCGCAGGAAGGATGGCCACGCTGCAATCCCTTTTCCTCCATTCTCCTCTCGAGATCTTGGGCACGCACGCACACGTACCTGGTATGAGTTTAGGTCACCCGATCTGGGACTTAAACTGCTGTGGACTATGTGAGAGTCCAGTGACATAGCCATTATACCAACTGCTGGTCCCCCATGAATGTTTTACAGTTAAATAATATTAGTCCCATGTAGCAATTAGTTCCAGGAGGGGAGGTTAGATTCGTAGAAGAAAACTGGTATAGGACACTAGGAGATTTTCATTTCATTCTCAAATCTTTTATAAAGTACTTATAGTGATGGGTCATGTCTATTTTCTTTTCATAAAGAAAAGAAATTCATTTTCTTAATTTGTTGAAATTAGTTGAAAATGCAATTTAGGTAATATGTTGAGGAATTGTTGAATCAATTTATCAAACCAAAAAACACGAAAATGTTTGCAGCAGAGAGAGAATTAGAACTCTGTTTTCTGAATCCAGTTCAGTTTATTCCTGATTATCATCCTTATGCAGTCTTGGCTATAAATTCATTTCTTTCTTTATGATTGAATAGTAATGCCATAGCACTGCTGAAATACGGATGACATGACACTGTAAATGATCAACTGGAAAATAATGCAGGCTTATGCAATAGTACTATGCCCCTTTCAACTATGTAGTTCCTTGTAAATGAGTCATGTATGTTCCTTCACTGAGAGATCTCAACACCTTTTGTCACTTTGAAAACTAATTTTAAAAGAGGTGGTAGGCACTTACTAAGAAGTTACCCTTCAACTCTCAGTTGCATTTCATTGAGAATTTCTTGTATCCTGTGGTGCAAGAATATAACACTATAAATTGAGTGTGTGAGCCAATAAACTTTTCACAGACTAATGAATAAACACGGGATCTGGACTACAATGAACTGGGAATAAGATATTGTTTGAGATGAGAAAAAAATATATATTAATGAATTATTATGTCACCAACAACCTTATAGTTTGCATTACCAGAAGTATATATAAATGTATATTTAGAGATTTCTGTCATAGGGTCAGTGTGTTTACCAGATAGACAGAGACAGAAAATGAGAACTCACCCCTTGGGGGAATGGCTGCACCACAATCCCTTTTCCTCTATTATCCTCTGAGGATTTGCGACATGCATGCACACACATCTGTAGAGTTTTAAGCCACCAGGTCCGGGATTCGAAATACGGTCGGCCATGTGGGGATCCAGCACCTTAACCACTAGGCCACCTGTCGGCCCCAACCAGGGGTATTCTAAGCAATCTCCAATACCATAAAATAAATTAGGGGCTAGCCCTGTAGCTCAGTGGTTAAGCGCTGTGCACTGGAAGCTGGATCCCATGTGTCTATAGTTTGAATCCCAGGCCCAGTGACTTGAAAAACACATGAAGCATGTATGCATGTGTTTCTAAAATTCTGACGGGATGGAGAAAGGAAGAAAGAAGATTGTGCCATGACCATGTTCCATTAGGGCATTCTTTCTTTTTCTCTCTGGAGAGTATATGTACTCCCTGACAATTAAAAGAGAAAGAAAAGGCAATAACTAAGTTAATGACAATCCAAGTTTTGTAATACTTATCAAACTAAAATTTTAAAATCTAGTCATGTATTTCATAAGTATGTATTTTTTATCTGTATGTGTACTTTTTTGTATATACACATGTATTTCATAATTAGATCCATATCTATTAAAATAGTGGTTCTAAGTAACGGGTTATATTTCTAACTTTTCTTTTGCCTTTTTTGTATTTCTGACATTTAATATACTATTTGTGAGAAAAAAATATTTAGTCATGAACACAATCTAAACAAAACTACAAGATGCTGCATTTTAGGCAATAATAATAATTTGTATTTGTGCTCATTTATGTTTTCTATGTCTTACATATTTGCAAAAGATACTATGTGGGAAAGAAATTCATGCATTTTATCAGTTAAGCATTTCATATCTTAGAACACTTTCTAAAGTATTTGTTTTTTTATCTATTTCCCTCATTTTTTAAAACATGTCTCTCTTCCTCTTCACGTGAGTGAACAACAAAGATAGGGATAAGAGAAATACTCATTTCATATCTTAGAACACTTTCTAAAGTATTTGTTTTTTATCTATTTCCTTCATTTTTTAAAACATGTCTTTCTTACTCTCTTCACGTGAGTGAACAACAAAGATAGGGATAAGAGAAATACTCACATCTTAATTCATGTACCTGTACATAAATACTTAGCAACAACCACTTACGCTATATCCATAGTATATAAATACATAAGCCATACAAAATTGCATTTTTGTAAATTAAAATGGTCAAATATCAATCTTTATGTAATTCAACTAGTAGGGCATAAATATCTTTCCACAGGTATTCTAAGTAAAATATTTTCCTTTATCTTATGGATTGTTAAAACATACTCAATATATGCTGAACTGTTTATAAAGCCAAGTAGTATTCTATTTTCTAATTACACTAACTCAATCAATTGAGGCACTATTTCACTGAGACAGTTAATTTATCCAACACAAAATCTGCAAATGTAATTTATTAATTATAAAGAGGAGTGAGTCAGTAGTATGGGTTTGTTTTTTTTCCATCTTAGTTTACTTTTTCTTTTAACAACTTCTTTATCACATTCTTTAGTTTCAAAATATAAATTTTCACCTCTCTTCATCTTATGGAAATCCCAGTTCTCCTACTGACTCTTCATCGTTATAAAGGGAAGGATTAGAAAAAAATTTAAGTGAGCAATTAATTTGCCCATTTTTTAGGAGTCTTTATAAAACCATGTGAAAAAATATGAAGGAACTTTTCGGTTTTGGTCTGGATGAATTAAATTCTTTGGACATTCTATTGTAAAATTTCTTATCTGTCCTTATCTTTCTAAACATTTTGTACAAATTATGCATCGTGATGATGTTTATGCAAAGCTGTTTAAATATGATTAGACAAACCCTCTTCCATTTGCCCACACAACATCCCTTTCTTTGAAGCACTCATCACATTTGTAATTATATACATACTTGTAAAATTATTTTAATGTCTCTACATAGTAAGATTATTGAGAGAAAGTAAGTATTCATTAATATAGTTATTTATTAATTACTGCTTGTGGCTGAAGACACAGAATCTGTCACTCAACCTGGGACATACTAGGGCTTATTTTTTGACTAAATGTCTGAGTGATTGAAGTAGTACAGTATAATTGAAAAAACAAAGCTCACATGATTCTGTCTATAGTCAGGAGATGAGTGATATGGCCTTGTGACTTAGGCAACAAGCTTGACATTAAACAAGCTCCTGTTCATTCCTCATCTATGTCATATATGAATCTGGGTCTTGCTACTAAGTATCTACTACTCCTAGGTTACTTTTTTGTAAAATGTCCATAATAATAGTGCCTACACAATATGATACAATCAGTAAATTCACAGAAAAATTTACATAAGTGCTATGCTAATAATCATTTAAACTTAACTTGTGGTTAAAAATGCAAATTAATACAAAAAGTGACATTTTTGCTTATCAAATTGGCAGAGATTAAAATGGTTGGTACTCTCTAGTGCTGGTAAGGAGGTAGTGAAATGTTCATACTCATACACTTTCGGAATTTTTTTAAAACTAATTTTTTATTTAACTTTTTTATTATTAGCATGCACATTATTATCAACAATTTCCATTTTTGTGTTCATTAAATGTTATGCTTTTTTCCCCATTGATTCCTTCCCCCCATTGCCCACCCTTCTCCTGCACTATCTTTAGTTTGCTATTATTATTATTATTATTTTAATTTCAAGAAAAGCTGTTTTAGCTTTAATGAATCAAAATCAAAAAAAGGTAAGAAAAGTTTGCTTAAGACTTTTCTTAAAAAGAATTAATTTAAATTTATTTATTTATTTAAATTTAGCCAGAGAGGAACAAAGTAAGAGAGAGAGAGAGAAAAAAATGAGAAAGCAAGCCACCAGGTCAGCTCGAACCATGGTTGGCCATATGGGAGTCTAGGGCCCTTAAGCACCATGCCACCTGCCAGCCCCAAGTTTGCTTAAGACTTAAAGCTAGGAAACAGGTTAGGAATTGGCATTATCTTTTAATATTCAAAAGTGTAATAATTCCTATCTAGTGACAGCAATCATCCTTTTCGGGATTTATCCTATATTCACTCAAGGGAGAAGGGATGCTTATGCCCATTTACTTATGGTAACGTTTCATAAAATGTAAGGGAAAGCTAAAAACAACTAGAATTGTTACCACTTTTTGAATTTTTAAGAAAAATCCACAGACATTCACCCTAAATGAAGCCCTTTTATTCTTATGTATATTTTAAAAAAAGAGGACTTGAGAGTGAGAAGAACATTCTAAAATAAATTTTTATGTACTTATTTCTTATATTCAAGTGGGCTGTAATTTTTAGTAATAGAGATAACATTTATTATTCTTTATCAAACTTTCTACAGATCATAAAATTTATCCTTATAACAGCAAGTCTACAAAACAGGAAAACTGTAATAAGTTTCACTTCACTTTGAAGTGGAGGGTTATGTCAATCTTGTTTTGTTTTGCTTTGTTTTGTTTTCTCTTTCAAAAATAAATTTCACAGTTAAAGCATAAACTATAATAGTCCTAGAAGGAGATGTGCAAATCAATACAACTTTCTCTCACATGTAGGTTAAAGTTTAAGGAAAACACAGATGAATCATACATTTCTGTATAATCTGTGCTTTTGTCAAAAGGTTGCCATGACTCATTTATTACTTTCCATAGTTTTAAAACCAGTGTTTTTAATCATAGGAAATCTGCTTCATGATCGCAGTATGATGACTCTTGAGTTAATAATAAACTCTTTAGGTCCACACATGACTGTTTTTGTAGAAATGAAATAAAATAGAGCTGTCCCTTACATAGTCTCCCAATGCAAATTTCCATGCAGAGGAAGAGAGTGATTATGAAATCAAATGGGTACCTTGAAATGTGCACACCGTGTTGGATTCCACCGACCTCACTAAGTCCTCTCAACTCCTGTTAGCAACTGACAGCACAAGGGACAAGCAGCTATGAGGAAGGAATAAGACTAGAGTTTGAACTCAAATCCACGTGATTCTAAATATCACTAAAATGTCCAAATTTTATGTAGTCCTGACTTGATTCAGTTCAATATCCATTAATTTCATAGCTAATCCCACAGTTTTCAGGACTAAGACTTTGGGACAGTATTATTTGAAGTAATTTCTTTGTGACTGGCATGAAAAAAAGAAAAGAAAACAAAACGACAGTAGCCATGGATGATTCTAAAGTATCATCTTAACCAATGATTTTATCCATCTTCCATGTAAGATTGATGGAAATAGGAATAAAGACATTCTTTTACAACACTTGTAATAATAATTATTATTATTATGAAATAATATGCATTACAATAATATCATCATTATGAATAAGTGGGTGTCATTTATTCAGTGGTATTCTTTTAAAATCGTTCTTTTCTGGAGAGTCCCTTTAAGTAAATTAACTACCTTTTGACCATTAAGAAAGGTAAGGTTGCTTCAACAATTCAAAATATGTAAGAAACTTAATTCCCTAAGAAATTATTTTAAAGAACTATTTTATTTAACTTTATTTATTTATTTATTTATTTTCATTTGACCAGAGAGGGACAGAGTGAGTGAGTGAGTGAGAGAGAGAGAGAGAGAGAGAGAGAAAGCAAGCAGCCAGATCTGGGACTTGAACCGTGGTTGGCCACATCAGAGTCCAGTGCCCTTAAGCACCTCACCATCTGCCGGTCCCAAGAAATATGTTTTTATTTGCCTCGTCTTTCCTTTGAGAATCCCTTTGGGCCAGCTACTTTATTTTAGTTCTCATTTTATTTGTGTAGAAAGAATAGTTATATTTCAAACAAAAGGGTACACAGAGACAGAGATAATCCAGCTGTTTCTGCTTCCATGTCTTCTTATTATTTTAAAAGAAACAAGAGGCTCATAACCTCAAAAATAATGAAAGATAAAATCTTATCTCTTAGGCATATGTCAAATTTCTTGAATCATGGCACTTATTTAAAAGTTTTCTTAAAATGATTTAATCCAGGAGGTCCCTCTCAAAAAGAAAAAAATTTCAAACATAAATAGTGTTATAGTAAAACTCCATGGGCGGAAAATCATAACCTGTTTTGTATGGGCCAAGAGATGCTGTTCTGTCATTTCACTAATTTTCTTAATGTCTCCTAGTTTGTTTTCTCTCTTAAGTGACTGTATTTGAGAAAGAGGAAATTGGGTGTGGTTTATTATTTATGCAGTTTCTCTCTTCTATAAACTCTCAAAGAATGAACCTAGTATCTTTATTGCATCAAATGTTATAGATCCGGAATCTCTTAATTGGAAAGAAAAAACAATTTAGCATTAAAAAAGTAGTTAATTGAAACTCTATAATTTGAACAGATTAGTTCTTAAAAGACATGTTTTGGATGTACACTTAAACTCAGGTTGCTCTCTAGAACTTGAACATTTAAAACTTTGAAGGCTTGAATACTTTGCTGCCAAGTAGAGCCCAAGTATTGGGTTGTCAGAAAAGTCACGATGACTCTTAGGGCCAAAACTGAACCAAACCGAGATTTCTCACAAGTTCTTCACCAAAATATTTGATCGAGTCATTTATCTTTGCTAGTCACATTAGTTTGCATATTTACTAATAATTATTCATACGGATGAATGTGAACAAATAAAAAAGCCATGTGGACATATATTATAATCTTGAACTCTTGACAGGCATTTTATTAAATTATTAAGTTTGTGAATAAATAAGCTCTCTAAAAAAACTAAAGAAGCATTTTGTCTATCATCTGGTATCAAAGAACAGCCTTTGTCAAGTAGAAATTCCTAGGCTAAGAAAAATATATTGTTATATTAAAATAATGTCTTAAGGAAGTCAATTAAGATCATGATGAATTGTGATGAAAATCAAATATAAAGTTCCTAAAATTCAAATTTGCAGTTTTTCTTAAACAGAGAAAATTAAGAAAAAAGTTTAAAAATATGTATCTATTATATCTGTTTCTTTGTTCTCCTGTTTCTTCTTTCTACTTTTAAAATTTTGATATTTTCTAAAATCTCTCCTTACCTTTCACTTTGCATTTGCCCTTTAAAAGCCTCTATCATCCATGTTTCTGGATTCAACTAGCATCTCTGGACCTAGTAGTCTCACTTTTCTCTTTTTTTGGTCCCACAATTCCAAATGTTCACTGAATATGTAGCAAACTGAACTCATAATCTAGTCTCCAAATTCTGTCTATAGTTTTAAAAATCAATCATAGGGCCAGCCAGTGGCATGGTGGTTAAGATGGATGGACCCGACATAGCCAACTTCTGTCCAGACCTAGTAGCCTGGGAGCCATGGCAGGCACATGTGTGTGTGTACCCAAAAAATCATGAATGGAGGGGTAAATGGGGGAAGAGGGATTGCAGCATGACCATTACCCATAGGGGTGCTTTCTCACTTTCTTTCTCTCTTTTTGTCAGTACATACACCCTGGCAAATTAAAACAAAATCAATAATAATAGTAATTACTCATTAACCAGTTGTATTTCTCATGAGTACTTCACATGCATTGTTTCATTTACCTCTTTTAACAAAGAACAAAGGACACATTATGAAACTTGCTTTACAGAAATGGAAACAGAGACTTAAGGAAAGTTAAGTAGCATCCTTGAAGGAACATTGGTAGTGAGAGATGGAGCTGGTTCCAAGGCCTATGTTCTTTACTATCTGGTGTTTTAAAACACCTTCTTCACCCAGAGTTGAAATCCCAGATATATCTTTGATGTTATCATCCCCTTTATCTTAACCTGCCAGCTCCAGACGAGCAAGGTGATTTGTGAACTTCTCTATTCCTTGGACAAACTTGTACCATGACAATCAGTTTCAGACTTGTAAGCTGACTCAGGACACCAAATAACAAAAGGTACCATTTCTGAGAATAGATTAAAATTTTTAAAATTTGTAACAGCTTGCTCTTTCTTTTTTTACTTTCTTTTTTTTTTTTTTTTTT
>NW_006159757.1:4987587-5014290 GCF_000334495.1 Tupaia belangeri chinensis
AGGGGCTGGTGGGGCGCCCCCCCCCCGGGGGGGGGGGGGGGGTGATTTCTCACTTTCCCTCTCTCTCTCTGTCTTTCTCCAGTGAGCACATACACACTATGGCAAAAATCTAAAAATAAATAAATATATATGTGGGACCAGCAGATGGCGTAGTGATTACATCACTAGACTTTCACATTATTGACAATGGTTTGAGTCCTGGACCCCATAGCTTGAAAATCATGCTGGGCACATGTGTATGCATACCCAAAATCCTGAGAGGGGACTGGAGAAGGGACTGCAGCATGGCCATGCCCCCTAGGGGATGATGTCTCACTTTTTGTCTTTCAGACAAGCACATCTGCCCTGGAGATCTCTCTTTAAAAAAAAAAAGAAGAAGAAGAAGAAAGAGGAAGGAAGAAAGAAAGAAAGAAACAGAGAGAGAGAGAGAGAGAGAGAGAGAGTAAGTATCTCTCCTATATATGTGGAAAAAGAAAAAGAGAGAATTTGTTTTAGCCAATTTTCCTTAACAGACTAGGCCCATTGGAGTCATGGTCTGCTTCTATCTCACATAGAGTTTTGATCATATTACAACAGGTATGCAATAAACACTAAGCGACTAAATGAATGAATATGTGGCTAATGGATAACGGATGATTAGATGAACGAATGGATTCATGGGTGGATGGATGGAGATGGATAACTTTTTAATGAAACGAAACATTCAGATGTTTCTAAATATTCAATACATTCTTAACATTCAAAAAATTAAACTTGTAAAAAGAGGAAAAGAAGTGCAGCAGCATTTATTATTTACTCAACATTCATTCAATGAGAACCATTACATGACAGGGACTGTACAGAGTATTTACTTACCATGTCTATCCTCACTTGTAAATATCTCTCACCTAGGAGAAAATGTCTGCACATTTCAGACACAAAGAAGTAATAAACTATGTGGTAGGCAGGCTGCCACTTAACAAATCTATCAAAGCAATATATTTAACTTCTAATGTTAAAAAATGCAACAAACCTTTAACTTCCAAGATCAATTATACCTGTAGAAGGAGGCTTGCTGGGAACGGCATTCTGTCTTGTCAAAGACTCCTTAGCGTCAAGGAAGAATAAACACTCTAATTATATGGTGTTTTTTTTTTTTTCCCTTAACTTTTTTGTTTGTTTTCTAATTGGATCATTCATTACTCCCTAGAATTCAAATCAACATCAGATTTATAGTTGGAGACTATTGAAATATTGATTTGGTTATAGAAATGTCAAGCTTGGCAGGTAAGCTGTCTTACTGCCAGAGAAGGTTTTTTGCTTTAGTAAACTTGTTTTAAAAGGCTGATTAAAAAAAAAAAAAAAAAAAAAAATAGAATGTAATGAACAAGCAATTTACATCCATGTCAGGCACCGTGAGAACTTTTTAAATTTTAGGTAGTCTCTGTAGCATCTTTCTGATTCCAAATTCTTGAAATCAAGGGGACAAACATGAGCCACAGTAGACAAATTCTGGTTAACAAAAGGTCTGACATTTTACTTTCTCCTCATGCAAGGCGTGCTACACTTAAGGTGATATACAGACTTGCATTAAATTATATAAGGCATCATGATTAGGAGGGGTGTACTTCTCCTCTAGCTATATAAGGGTTCTACATGGTTCTGCAAATTCTGGCCTTAGAAGCTTAACATGCCATGCTCTCCCTTCATATATTTAGTTTAATCACCTTTAATTTGAGAATAAAAGATCCACTTGCTTTCTCAGCATGGGAGTGAAAAGAATGACTATTTTTATAAACACCATCCTCTCTTTTCAAACACATTTTTTTTCCTTGAGAAATCACTGTAAAAATCTCATACATATATATTTTTTTCTGCTATATTTCCAGTGAGCTAATCAGGACAAAACGGTAGTGATAAAGAAAAAGGGAGAAAGGGGGAGGGCAATTATAGGTGGAAAAAAGAATGCTAAATACCTATAGGTACTTAATTTAGATGACTATTCTGGTATGTAGAGATTATTTTCTACTTAATCTCTTGCAACAAATTTTATTATATGAGATTTCTTTCTACTCTCTAAAGGTTCATAGTATATATAGTTATAATTGACAACCAGGTCTCTCTTATCCTTTGTGAATGAGAATGAGCTACTGAGAACCAATAGGAGGCTTCTGTGTACCCTCCACCCGTATTATTTATAGAAGGGAATAGAGACTTACTGTCCTCATCCACTCAAGAAGGGATAAAAGGATGTTTTGGGGAAAAATAACTCACTCACCACCCTTTCTTAGAGCTCCATGCTTTTCCATCACAGAGACTGCGGCAAATGTAAACACTGTAAAACTGACTTTGGGGAGGTAAAGTTCTCTGGTGTTGGCAGAACTGAGAAGGTGACCATTTCCAGAGTAGCATGCTGCAACATTCGTCCCAATTTCACAGGAGAAGATCATAGCAAATCACTTATAGTGGTTGTGTTTGTTGTTAAGTTCTTTCATTCCAAGGATTTGTAAAGAAATCTTTCATATCAGGATGACATCACAACATCATTTTTAAAAATGCTGGGAGCTGTGAATCTGAGTAAATGCTGCCTGCTGTCTCCTTTACACACCTCAATCTGATGATTCAAAAAAGAAACCTTTAATCTCGCCCTGCTGATCAGCTAAAATATTTTAATGTTTTAGCTGTGAGTAAAAATGATATCCTTTCTCAAAGAGAGTATCTTTAGACTTCAGTGGCTGAGCCTGTAGAGTTAGCACTAGAAAAATTAGCCTTGAGCTTCTGTTTTTACCCACAGTTTTCAAATTAAGAATGACGCCTTCGTACCTAAGGAAACCACCTACATTGTTCTTCAAGAGGACTTGGGACGTCAGCTCTTCAGGCCTAGCAGTGCAGTGTAAGTACCATATGTAACTCTTTCAAACTCTAACAAATTCCAGCAAAACGGGGATTAACACTTCAGAAATTCTCATTTTTAATCTACTATGCACTCTGAAATAATACTTTTACAAAAACTAAAATGGTAATTAAATTTCTTTTTTGCTTTTTTTTTGTGGATTTCTTCCAAAAATCTGAACTATATACATAAAAGGGAATCATAAATTAGCAAACCACACCATGTTAAGCAGTTTACTTTAAGGATATACAGTTAGTAAGGGATTGATACATATATGTGATGGTACTACTATAGAAATATCTGTCAAATAAGGAAAATGAGTTCATTGTCTCAAGATCATAATTGGGTTGTCTGAGAAACCAGGGATCTCCAAAATGCACTTCCTGATTTTACTTACAGGAGTTACAAAGATTAGAAGAGATATAATTCCAATGTGGAGGCATAAATTGGTCAATCCCTTACTCAAGGAATTAGTTGAAAATATGGGAGAGTGAAAATCCACTATTGATAAAGGAAAAAAATTGAGTTGATTTCTTAAATTATCATGTTTGATTTGGTTTAGATTTCTAGAAACAGGAAATAAATGGGAAAATAAAAAATTATACTCTCTCAAAGTCCTTTTCTGTTTTGCAAACTAAACAGTTCATTTTGAGAATTCAATGTTTTCAAAGAATGAAAGCACAGCATGGGAAGGAACAAACATCAGGCTATTTCACTAGTGTATTATTTGTAATAATCCAAGATAACTTGGAACATTAAGGATGAAGTACACTTGAATTTAGCTATTAGAATTCCAGATAATACCCAATAATGCCAATTTCTGTATTGGAACAGGTTAACCACAAGATTATCCTTTGGAAACTGGAAGGCAATTTTATTGGAAGGAGAAAAAAAATAAGTTTTATGTCTGAGTTGTCATGGGAAAGTCATTCTGATAATTTCGAAGCTTCTTTTCCATAAGGCAATTGAAACTTAATTTTTCAGTTATAGAGGGCGTTAAAAATTGCATAGTAAATGGTTTAGCACTTGGCTAATATTTTACCTTGTACTGAAAATCATTGTAGGAACACTCCAGAATATGCAATATCTTGGTTTTTTCTTTTTGGGTAGATTAGATATTCTTGATTGGTATTAACCGAACTTTCAGATGTTATGAAAACAGGCAGAAAAAATGTAGACAGAAAGAAATGTTTCTTCTTCTTTTTTTTTTTTTTTTAGAGAGATTTTCACTGTAGGGCGCGTGCGCTCGCTAGACAGACAGAGAGAGACATAGAGACAGAAAGCGAGACATCACCCCCCAGGGGGGATGGTCACGCTGCAATCCCTTCTCCTCCATTCTCCTCTCAGGATCTTGGGCACGCACGCACACGCGCCCGGCGTGAGTTTTAAGCCACCGGGTCTGGGACACGAACCGCGGTCGACTACGTGGGAGTCCAGTGACATAGCCATTACGCTAACTGCTGGTTCCCAAGAAAGAAATGTTTCTTCTTTTTTTTTTTTTTTTAGAGAGATTTTCACTGTAGGGCGCGTGCGCTCGCTAGACAGACAGAGAGAGACATAGAGACAGAAAGCGAGACATCACCCCCCAGGGGGGATGGTCACGCTGCAATCCCTTCTCCTCCATTCTCCTCTCAGGATCTTGGGCACGCACGCACACGCGCCCGGCGTGAGTTTTAAGCCACCGGGTCTGGGACACGAACCGCGGTCGACTACGTGGGAGTCCAGTGACATAGCCATTACGCTAACTGCTGGTTCCCAAGAAAGAAATGTTTCTTGATCATTCACCACAATTTAGACAATATCTATAATAGTTTCTCTAAAGGAGTGATACTGTTTTGTGTGTCATCCTCATTCTTTATTTTAAAAATTAAATGCTCCTTGGGACCTGAAGAAATGTCCACAGATGAGATCTCTATGGAGATTTTAACAATATAAATGTTTTAGTGTTTAAATGGGTGGGTATGTAGTAAAGAGTAGACTCTCCAAATCTAAAACCCTGGTAACGGGACAACCAGCCCATTTAGGGACATCTCTTAGCTTTTTTGCATGTAGGATTCTTATAACAACTATCAGATTAGAAACTGCTTATAAATGAGAAAACAGTCTTGGATAAGTTATTCACCCAATAACAAACAACATCTGAATGCCTAAAATTAACCCCAGGTCTTCTGATAACAAAGTCTACATTCTCCTCCTTCATTCAAACACTGTCTGCAGTGGAGTTTTGGCCTCTCCATCTTCAAATGTAGGAGATGACTACCACATGCTACCCTCCTCCCTGTGCAAATGCCTCAGTTGAGCGTCTCTCAGGTTAGGTTGTGGCATTGCTCTGTGCCAACTCTCTTTTAGGATATTTCCCATTGTTCTAGTTCTAGTCTCTGGGCCAAATTTGTGATTTAGCTGACAAACATAACCACTGTGAATAACGCAAAACACTCGATTCCCTAAACCGGAGAGTGGCTGCCATAGAGTGATATTTCATTGTTTTCATTTTAAACATCTTTTGAAATGGAAGTATTTAATAAGATCATGCAATTATTTTATAAAGTAATGTAGGAAGTAGAATTACAGTCACTTTCTTCTATATTCACTCATTTAAAAATGTTTAGGATTGGCCCCATGGTGCAATGATTAAGCTCTGTGTACAAGAAATTGGACCTGATACGGCCAACTAGGATTCGAATCCTGGTCCCATTGGCATCATGCAGGGTACTGTGTGTACAGCCAGGATCCTGCTGGGGTAGACAATGGAAGGAAGAATTAGAGTTATGACCAAGCTCCTTTGGGGGCTGCTTTCTCTCTCTCTTTCTCATATACATACACACATCCTCTGGCATTAAACAGTAATAAGTAGATTTGATTATGATTTATAATTAAGGGAGGTGAGATTTGTATACCAGCATTAATGAACCATATAACCTTGGACATATGAATCTACTGGGCACCGTTTTACTTGACTATAAAGTGAGAATTTAGAGAAGTGATCTCTAAGGTGGTAACCAGCTCTGTTTCTTACACTGTTTACCCTAATAGTATGCCCTGTGCTGATTGGACTCATGGATGTCAATAATGCTATTTAGACTATTTGTCTAACCACCTACAGTTTTCTTTTATCTATATTGTGTCCCCAGTACCCAACTTTGAACTTTGCAGAAAATATTTACTGAAAAGGGACATAAAATAATGATATAATAGTAAACATCTCACAATGATTCATTCTTCACTTAGAAAAATAGGAATATTTTTTCCTGTTTAGATTTTTCAAAGCACCATGATTTCATATCTTTATCATACTGCACTCTGAATTTCTGCACCAGATATAAGTTTCCATTGACCACAGGTAGAAAACAGAAAATACAGAGAGAGGGAGAGAGAAAAAGAAAATAGTGAAGTAGGCTTAGCTACACATAGCTTTCTAATGCCGATGTGGTTTATGTTTTCTGCAGCTGATATTATTAACTTATAAAACTTGTAAAATAACAAACATAAAAGTAATTTTCAGTCTTTTGAAATCACTTGCAGAAATGATGAAAAACTTCCTGATGTTAGGCTCTCTAAAATAAATGTCTTTACCTAGCTCCTATTAATTATGTAAGAGCATATAAAGAGTTTTGAATACTAGAAGATGCAGGTGTAGAGGCTAGCTCCCAGAATCAAATCAATGCAATGAAATCAAACATAGCATATTTGCATTCCACTCTAATCACGTATTACAGTGGCTCTATTTTCTGCTGCACCTCCATTTCCCTCTATTCGCAGTTGTTGAACAAGTAACTTTCAACTCTGGCCTTTCCCAAGTTCATTTGGTTCTTAAAGGGTGTCAAGTTTTACTAAATCCTCAATGAATATGTATTACTATATTTAACCAGTTTTTATCTGAAGAAAGTCCCTAGACATAACCATTGTGTCTAATACGTTGTCAAACCTTTAAAAGAGTCTGCACAATTCTAAGAGCAACAAATTCAGTTTCTAGAACCATCTGTTTAATCTGTAATAGGTAAGTTGCTATAGTTAGAAAACAACTTAAAGTTTTAAAAGCTGCTTATTATTCTAAGAAAATATCAGCTCTGTTTGATTTCCATCACACTACCCAGGAAAGGAAAACGGGGGCTTCAAAAGAAGTGAAACTATTTTTTAAATGATTAGGGAACTTTAGACAGTGTTTGACAATCCCAGGGGATTATTACCTAGAGTGAATTGATTAATAACTCTGATAAAATTAATAAATAAACATTTTAAGATTTTAATGGAAAACATTTTTATAAAAATATTTTTCCATGCTAAGGATAATTTAAAATAATTTTTTTTAGTTAGTGAATTATGCAGAAAAAAATCCTCTATGTTTGTATATAAATTTTTGTTTGATCCTTTCCAGATCATTACAGTCCCCACAATATGACTTTTCTTAATTAAAACCACAATGGAGTGATTCACTTAGGGAGGATGAAAGTAGAGCCAAGGGTCAGCAGAATGACATAGTGGAAAGTGTCAATTGCTGTCCTGGTATTTTTGAAGCTTGGAGGCAACCATTTCCTGGTTCAGCTCTGCCCACAGATCTCCCATAGAAATTCAGAAGAACTAATGAACCCTATGAGTATATCAAAAGGAGGATATGTCCCCAGAGAGTGGTTTTAGTTTAATAGTGTTGACTTTTACATCTTCCTCTTCAAAATGCTTAACTTCATGGCCAAAGAGATTCACCTCAGTTTTTTTGTGGGAACAAATCTGAAAAATAGACTCTTTTTCAGTTGATAACAGAAAAAAATGGAAAAACAGCTAGGGTAGAACAGAAGCAGTTCACACAAGTCAATGTTAACACAGACATTAGGGCCCCAAATAACGGTGGTTTCAATTTTGAAAAAAATTGAACTCGGTTCTATAACATTAAATGGTCAGAACATTCTTCAAGCCAGCCAGCAATTTGAGGGTAAGAAATTAATATATAATTGAAGGAGATAAAGAGAAAATTTAACTCTTTAAATTAAGTTATCTCTGGCTAAACAAAAATCTTAAATATTTACCTTTAAGGAAATCCTCTAACAGGGTCAGGAGTGGTGTAGTGGTTAAGGTGCTAGACTCCCACATGGTCAACCATGGTTGTAGTCCCTCACCCAGTGATTTGAAACTCATGCTGGTACATCTGCATGCATGCCCAAAATCCCAGGAGGAGAACGGTGGAGAAAGGATTGTGGCATTGCCATCCCCCCAGAGTGGTGATTTCTTGCTTTCTGTCTCTCTGTCTTGCCAGTGGATGCACACACCCTATAGCAAAAATCTCTTAGGAAAAAATCCTATATTTAAAATATTTAAGAATGAAGTGGGTGTGTGTGTGGAGGGGGGGTTGCTTTCAGAATGGTCACGCAAGTCCACCCGATGTTTAAGTGAGGTAGTTTACATGGAGCATTCAGTTCACTTTACTAGGTTTGAGGCTATTATATCTAAGACCAGGGATAGCCTGGAAGCAGCTCTTTAATTTTAAAGGAGTATTTCTTATCCTTCCAAGATTATTTAAAACTGTAATGTTTTACTTTAAAAAAAAAGAATAAACACTTTGATAAGTAATCAAACATTTCTATGTAAGAAATGTACTTTACAAATATAATTAAACTTCTGATAAAAAAATAGGAGAGATGAACATATATATATAGAAAGAAACTGTATTTAAGGTTTCAAAATGACTTCCATTATTTCTCCATGTTCATGGCCATGTACAAATTTCTGAAAACCCAGTGTACATTTTGAGTCTACTTGAAGTCAAATTCTATGTAGATATTTGGAGCAAAATAAGTTCAACTATATTAAGTTACACAAAGAAGGAAGGAAAGTTTTTTTTTTTTTTAGAAACTTTTGTTATAGAGCACATCTACTCACTAGAGACACAGAGAGAGAGACAGAAAGCAAGAAATCACCCCCCAGGAGAGATGGCCAATCTGCAATCCCTTCTCTTCCATTCTACTCTTGGGATTTTGAGGATGCACGCACACCCACCTGGCATGAGTTTAAGCTGCAAGGTGCAGGACTAGAACCACAGTTGACTCTGTGGGAGTCCAGCAATGTGACCATTATGCTTTCTGCTGGCCCTTAGAAAGGTATTTTCAAAAATCTCATTTCTTTCTTTATATGTATACATATGACTATACTTTAAAATAATATTTACTTACCTAAAGGAAGGAATCAAAAAGTTCAGTCAGAAGGGGAAAAGGAGTTTAAAATAACAATGTTAGGAAAAATGGAGCACATGAACCCAAATATCTAAAAACTTCATACCTGGAACCAGCAGATGGCCTGGTGTTTAAGGCACTGGAGTCCCACATGGCTGGCTGTAGTTTGAGTCTTGGATTTAGCAGCTTGCTTTCTCACTTTCCTTTCACTCTGTCTCTGGTGAGTGCATGTGCCCTATAGCAAATAATAACAATAAGTAGATAAAATTAAATCAATTATTCTAGAAAACCCCTCACACTCAACATTTGTAGCCCATGGGTAACATAAAAACAAAAGTTGTCAGAGACATTACTATGATGCACTTATGAGTACAAAATTACTTCTATTTATATCATACATGTAATTGTATATAATTATATAATATAAATTATATTTTAAAGTATTATGTATTTTATCTCATTATTATTGTTTAATTTGCTACAGGACATGTGTGCTCACCAGAGATAGAGCAAGAGAGAAAGAGAGAAAGCAAGAAAGCAAGCTTTCAGGTCTGGAACTTGAGCCATGGTCAGCCATGTCAAAGTCCAGCACCTTAACTACCACGCCACCTGCTGGCCCCTAAGTTATTTTATATTACCTGTGGAATAATTAGATTCACAGGTTCCCCTTTTGAGAGATGAAAACAGGAAAAGGGGGTATCTTAGGGTTTAATCATTTTAAAACTGATATATATTACAATGACATTTCTGATAGGGTGTGTTAAGTTCATAAAGTCTGATATGTATTATAATGACATTTCTGATAGGGTGTGTTAAGTTCATTAACTCAATTTTAAGGTGAGTTAAAAACAGGACACATAATAAGACTGGTTGGTTAATATTTGATCATTTTATCTTAATTTGCAAGATTTATATTTTTAAACTTTTGTTATTGACACAAAAGTAAAATCTTCAACACAGGAGATGTAATTCTTTATCAAATATTTTGACGTATTCTTTAGTCATAACCAGTCCCCTCAACATGTGAACATAGCATAAAATACTTATTACCAAAACTCCCCAATGATTCATAATCATATAGCTCAGAAAATGTAGTACCAGACTCTCTTACGAATTCCTCTAGTTCCAAACTTGCATGTTTAATCACCAATATAGCATTCACTTGATTTGACATTATGCTGCATCGGATTTCTATGCTGTGAAGAGATTTATAGAGACCTCCTAAAGTTTCTACATTTAAAGCTGAACAAACTAATTCCAGGATTAGCGAGTGACTTACTAAGATCACATATGTGAAGATGGCCAAATAAAAATATAAAAATATTTGGCAAATGTTCAGAAAAAAACTATAGATATATTATTAGTAGTATTATATATTATTTATTTATTTTATTTTTCTCACATACTTTCTTACTCCTTCCTTTCTTTTTCTTTCCATCACTTTATTCCTGTCTTCCTTTTGCTTTTTTTTTCCTTCCTACCTTCTTTTCTTTCTTACATATTTTTTTAGGCAGAAACTATTTCAGAAAGTAATATTAGAATTTTTCTTATATTCCTTCCAAATCCTTGAAGAATAAAACAATTTATTAGGATCAGTTTAAAAAGCTAATAGATTATTACATGGACTGGATAATATTTTTAAATATAATTTGTCCCACTTTTGTTTGAATTGAAGACAGATACGTTATCTGAAAAAACTGATCAGAGACTGCAAAATGAAAGTATAGTTTTCTTAAAAGGAGATGAAAGAATAGAGTACTATTGATTCCCAATGATGAATTTCTTTCTGAATATTGAAATAGCTAGGAAAACTTCTCAAATGTATTAAAATGAACTATTCAACCAAACAATTTATGAAAAAGAAAAGAGGATGAAATGGAACATGAATAAAAGGTGCAGGATTTGGCTGAAATTCTCCTATCTGATCTCTCAAATACTGAATTATGTTTTAGAAAATCCTTCTTCAGTACCAGTTTCTCTGTTGTTTCTTTTTCATGCTAAATCATACCTGGGGAAATATTTGCTTGTTTGAGCACTTTGGGTATTTACAGATTAGGAAAGTATGAATGCAATAATATACTATTAAATATAAACTGAAAATGAGACCATTGAGCTCTAGATGTTTGATATAATAATTATTTGAATTTAAACTTATTTTAAGGTATCTAATTTATCTTAAAACATTTTCATAGATACCACAAAATTACAACCTTCGAATTCATAAACATATTGTAAACTAATGAGAAAACTTCACTTATGACCCAAGATTTCTCACTCATTTGACAATCAGAGAATTTTGATACTACCTCTCTGTGGCTAATTAATAGTATATGAAATCATAGTTATATGAGAAGTTACCACAATATAGCATGTGATTTGTGAGTAAAAATTGCAATCTTGTAAGCTCTGAAGTGATTGACATTGAATAAATTCTGCAGAAGTAATTTTTGTTTTAATTGGATAAATATACTCATAGATTTATTCGAAAAAAATTAAACATAGAAAAAATTTTAAAATTCAAAGATTCATATAGTATTAGAGCTTAAAGAAATGCTCTCATGTTTGATCCTTACCTACCTATAGTTGAAATAGTACAATGTTAAATTTTCTTCAAGATTTTAAGAAACTGTAATCATAGAATTTTAATGTTTTTGTTAAGCTAAAACCCATCAGACTAATTCTTAAGAATGCGACTATTTGTCCCTCTAAAATATTTAAATATGTTTCTTAATTTAACACCAGGACATAAGCCTAGTAGACTTCCTAATCATCGGTCTAGTCACTAGAAGCATTCTGACAATTATGGTTATCAGCAGACGTATTTTTCAATACTTTGTCTGGTATTGTCCTTTGCAAAAATATAGACCAAGAAGGATGGAATACTTGCTAGATGGTGGTGAGTAATTCTGCAACTTGACTCACATGGAAAGATCCCAAGTTTATATCTTGAGGCCTCCCTGTGATCCAGGCCAGCTGAGCCTGGGTGTGGATTGTGGTATGAAGACCCTATTGGGGTCTCTCTCTATTTCTGTTTCTCAGTAGAAATAAATAAATATGTCTAAAAAGAAAAGAAAACAAAAAATGATAGGTTGAGCAAAGGGATAAACTACCCAGAATAATATAGCCACTGGATGCACTTCCATATCAAAACTGTACTGATTTCAAAGAAAAAAAGCTATCAAATAGCTAAGCTCTGCAAATAAATAAAGCTAAGAACCAAGGCAGATGTCCTATGTTGTATTGCTGTGTAGCAGGAAGTGGAAACCTGGTCAAGATTGTTCTACAGCAGTAACGTGTGTGTCTTTCACCTCTTACTTTGAGGGTTGAGCGGTAAAATGCCACAAGTTTTTTTAAACTTCCCTTGCAGAGCATAGACTAGACTGAAAAAGAAAGAAAGAAAAAGAAGAAAGAAAGAAAGAAAGAAAGAAAGAAAGAAAGAAAAGAAACCTGACAAACTGGTAAATGTTTATATGTTACTATTTAATAAAAACTTAGTAACGTTTCTGATATTGGCCAAAACAATACTTTTTAAATTCAGAGTGAAAGGATTATACCTTGATAAACAATGCCAACACACATTTTTTAAAAACTCCTAAAATAGACTATGGAAAATGAGGGAAACAAAGTATTTTTTTTCAAAATTTATTATTAAAGATCCACATTAATGTTTCTTCCCAAAACTCAGATATAAGACCAAAGAACAACATTCTTTGAAATAACTTGTGCAACTGAAAACTTAAAGACACAGGCTTTATTGCTAACTACTTTGTTTTCAAAAAAATGCTGCTACCACTATGGGAAGTAGAATAAGAAAGACGGGAGAATTCTTCAAAATGAAAATAGTCCTGGCAACGTTATTTTCTTGTTGACTCTTAGTTTTGCTTTTTATTTTTTTTTATATTTTTTCCCCAATGATAAGTTCAATTTAAAGTAAATTGTATAAAGAAGCATAAGCCATCTTTCTCAGCATGAGACAATCTTAGACCAAACCTTTTTTTTTTTTTTTTTAAGGTTTTTGTCATAAGGTGTGTGTGCTTACCAGAGAGAGACACAGAGGTGGTTGGAGCAAAAGTGAGAAATCACCCACCAGGGGAGATAGTCACATCGCAATCCCTTCTCTAATCTCTCTCATGATTTTGAGCATGTGCACACATGCATCCTGCATTATTTTCAAGTCGCCAGTCTGGCACTCAGATCTTGGTTTGCCGTGTGTGAGTCCCAAGGCTTAACCACTATGACACCAGTTGATTTCTCAAAATTGTTTTAAGAAAAGCAATCTGGGACCAGCAGGTGGCATAATGGTTATGTCACTGGACTTCCACATAGTCTACCACAGTTCGTATCCCAGACCTGGCAACTTAAAACACACGCCGGCCATGCATGTGAGTGTGCTCAAGATCCTGAGAGGAAAATGGAGGAGACGGGATTGTGGCTTGCCTATCCCCCCTGGGGAGATGATTCCTCGCTTTCTATCTCTTTTTCTCTTTCTGTCTCTCTGCGAGCAAACGTATCCTACAGCAAAAATCTCTCTCAAAACAACAACAACAAAAAGTTAAAAAAGCTGAGCCAACCCTTGGCACGGTGGTTAAGACAGCTAGATCCCACATGACTGTGCAGCTTGGGTCCCAGACATGGTCAGCCATAGAAAATACATTCTAGCACGTGTGAGTGCCTGCCCAAAATTCTGAGAGAAGAGATAGAGAAGAAGGGATTGTGGCATCACTATCTCTCATGGTGGTGGTGGGGGGAGCATTCTCCATCCCCACATCTCCCTTGTCTCTCTGACACACCCTCTGACAAAGTGCACACACTTTCTGACAAAATATTCAAAGTTTTTTAATACAAGAAAGCTAGAGGTCATACCACACAATTGGTTTAATAAATACCCTATCATCAGTATCCCACGTTTCATCAAGGTGGGGTTTTCCCAAACTCCACAGGGTGACATCACTTTGTTTTATGTCCTCATTCTAAAATGGGCTATTGTGTCATGATATGACACATATTTCTAGGGAGCTGAGATTATGATAACTATGACTAAATTATTTTATGTTCGTAAAGCATGTCTTGCTCAGATGATTTGAGCCTACTTTCTAAGTATTTAAGGTTTTTTGTTTTGTTTTGTTTTTACATCTTAAAATTGGAGAGGAGGAAAAGGTGCTATGGTTATCTCTGTACCTTGAAGACTTAAATACTCAGTCTCTAAACTATTATTTTTGGCCCTCTTGAGACATGAGTGTTAACCCCAGATTCATTGAAGCTAATCACAAATCTCTACTTTGCCCTGGATGTTAGAGAAAAAAGGCAATAGCCACCATGTTCACTGATCACTAATACTTGGTGATTCGATTGCATTGGGCAGATGTCTTTCTCAGCACTCGTTCTTAATGCTAAAAAACATATCATTTACACTAGAGAAAGAGCCTTAGGTCAAACATACACCAAAGTCTGTACTTCCTTCTAGTCTGGACTGGCATTTACTAGGAATGTCCTAACTTTTTGGTGAGAATTCTTGAATGTTGCTTTAAAGACTGTAATATGCTTTCTTTGCCTGAGAATCTACAAAATTTTAATAGACTTGGGAACTAACACTGTTTTACTTTGTGGAGGTACTAAATAAATAGCTATAGCATTTAAATGTCTGAGCCTAGTAAGTTTCACAGGATCTGGATTTTTAAATCTTTCTTCTTCTTCCTCTTCTTCCTCTTCTTCCTCTTCTTCCTCTTCTTCTTCTTCTCCTTCTCCTTCTCCTCCTTCTCCTTCTCCTTCTCCTTCTCCTTCTCCTTCTCCTTCTCCTTCTCCTCCTTCTTCTTCTTCTTCTTAAATAAGAGTTATAGGGGGGAGCTGGCAGGATGCTGGACTCCCACATGGCTGAACACGGTTCAAGTTCCAGATCTAGCAGCTTGTTTTATCACTTTCTCTCTCTCTCTCTTTCTCTCTTTCTTTCTCTCTCACTCTGTCCTTCTCTGGTCAAATTAAAAGAAAGAAAGAAAGTTAAATAAAATGATTTTTTAAATTAAGTTATATGTATTTCTTCCATGGACAAGAGAGATAGAGAGACAGAAAGAAAGCACACCCCAAATGGGGTCTCGACACTGTAATACAGTCCTAGCCTCAGATCATGAACACACGCTCCCACTCACACAGGCATACTCAGAAAGGTTTCCAGAATTCAGCCTGGAACCTTCCCATGTGGGTCAACCTCAGAGCATCATGTTTTCCTGCTGCACCATTGTCTGGTCTTAGGATCTGAGGTTTTAATGGGTTTGATGTTGGTCTGTGTATTGAAATGGTTGGTAATGTCTCTTTGGTTCCAACACCCACACCGTCACGCCCCCCCCCCTAAAAAAATAAGGGCTATGTTGGTTAGAATAGATATAGACCTTTCAAAAATAAAGAGATAAATTTATGGAAAATGTGCTCAGCAGTGACCCATTTTTTCTGTCTCTTTTTTTTTTTTTCCCTCATTTCTTAATTTGCCAGAGTGTGTGCTTGGCAGAGAGAGAAAATGAGACAGAGGGAGAGGGAGCAAGCACTCCCCAATGGGAGGCGGACACACTACAATCACTCCTCCCCCATTTCTCCATCCTGTCAGGATAAAGGGTCATGGAGAAATCACTTTCTGTATCTTTAAATTAACATGCCTAGAATACTTGAGAAGCTTCTCTGTGTAGTCAAATGTAGAGAAATCTAAACATACTACAAAATCTGTATATAGAAAATAATCTAAAAGTCTCATCACACCTTCTTGACTAATTGCATATGGAATTTGCAGGTGGCCTCATACTATGTGGGGCTTCAGTGATTCATTAATATGTATTGCTGGAAGAAAACAGACTTGGTAACCATTTATATAAGGGAATATTTAGTGTCACAAGCTTGATACAGCACTGAGAAAAACAAGAGAAAGGGAGGGCTAAGGGTTGTTCTAAACAGGAAGGGGGTTAGGTAAAGTTAAAAGACCAGGATGGAGATGAACATGGCTGTTAGTTTCATTGTGGTCCCTTAGATAGGGCAAATAATGATTAATAATCAGAGTCTATTTTTGAAAAAGCCTTTAGTGTGTGCCAGGCACCATCCACATGTCTTTACAAATGTTAACTTTGGAAATCTTCACAATAGGAAGTGAGTACTACTGTTACTCTTATTTCACAGATGAAGAAACTGAAGTAAGAGTTTTAAGTAACTGAAACAGAGTGAGATTATGAGTTCTTGGGCTCACACACGCCAGCATGAGGCAGAAGCAAGATCCAAATCCAAAAAGTCATCCTCCCTGGTTTGTTTTGAGCCACTGCAATTCACTGTCTGGGAAATAAGTACAGCTGGCCGCTACCTGTGAGCCCATTAAATGTCTCATTTTATATTAGCTAAATTCTAATGGTTAATTTTCAATGAATCGTATGAAAGGTCCATTTCCCCCCACCCAAATTTCCACATCTCTGAACTGCCCTTTTGAGTCCCTTAATAGCCACTCTCATTTACATCGCTAGTTACTTCAGAAAGTGAAAAGGATGACGTTAAAACCTGCTTTATTAGAAGAATAAGCTGTGGCCACTGAGAAAAACTTGAGAAGTATGAAGATGCAATTAAAGGGGAGTGAGAAATAATATCATATTTTTCCCCTAATCAGCAAACTATTAATATTTGGAGGAGAGTTCTCTCTAATTCTTTTACCACTAATTAATTTATGATTTTTTTCTCTATATATGTGTATGTAGATAAATAGATATGAATTATTTACTGTTTTCTCATTTAGCAGTAATCATAAAAATTTTTCTAGACCTTAAAACCCTCTTCCAAAAATGTCTACATATTGAATGCACCACATAGATTCATTCATTTATTTATTCTAACAATTTAGTGCTTATTTTTTGTTAGCTACTTTTTTATAAGATGAGGAGCAGTGGAGAACAATAGTTTCTGTTTTTATAGATTTGAATTTCTGATGAGCTCAATAGATGTTTTACTAAATATCATCTTAATATTAGTAGGGACTAACTTTGAAAAAAATATTCTCTCCAGATAAAAATAAAATAAAATAAACTTATTTGGTTTACTATTCTAGTACCAGTTCATAATTTTGAGATTTAAAAAAAAATGTTTTTCACTAGTAAGAGATGCTTTCCAATTAAAAAGCAGAACAAAACTGTGGCATTGCCAACAAATTTCAGGACTAATTGAAAGTTTCTACTGACTGTTTATAGCTTTTAGAGCAAAAATGTTTACATTCAGAATTAGTCAAGATTAAAAGGAAACTCATTTTAAACCACATTTATGCATTTTTAGTGCAGTCAAATTTTTCACTTTCAGTGTTCTGCGTTACTGAAGTGTTTTGTTGTAGGATGTATTGTCTAGGCCTTACCAAAACACCAAGCATTGTGACTTAAACATAATGAGTATTTTTTTATTAGAATAGTTTGGGTTGAATTGAATTAAATAATAAAATTAAAACTAAATTTTAAGAAAACATTTTTTAAAATCCAAAACATAAAAGAATCTCATCATTTAGTTACAATTTAATGAAGAGCCATGTTTTGTTTTGGATTCTTTCAGGAAGTTAGTAAATGTAAGTAATCTATTAAGTTACTCAATTACTCATGAGCTCAACCAACAAGAAGAGATATTTACTGCTTTAGATATACACACTAATTTAATTGCATCTAGGAGAAGAAATGTACACATGGCTTGGTTTTCAGAATTATTTCACTAAAATGATTGAAATAAGTTCTATGCAAGAAATTCTCCTGGCAATAGTGAAAATTACAGTCATTATAGTCTTCATAAAAGGTGAGTCATTGAATTACATTGATTTTTTTTCTTGATCGAAGAGTTTATGTTAGCTATATGTAATGGGCAAGAATTTGTAAAGCAAATCTATAGAATGTAATGTTGATTTCAATTATTTTTCATTTAGCCCATTATTTTTGAGTTTAGCCTCAGATGTATTGATTGAATAAAATTCTCAATGAGTATATGCATGTCTCATTACTTGATAAATGTATCTGACCTGCCACGTTCTTTTTCAAAGGATTTTTGTATATTCTAGCTCTAAAGAGCTGGGTGTTAGACACATACATACACACAACCATATACATACTCCCATAAGTATATGCATTGATAAGCTATACCAACTTATTTTAATATTTTGTTCATGTTTATATCCATATAAATATATGTACAAGATTATTATATGAATAGGAAAATGAGTGTTGTTTTCCACACATATGAATGAATGTGTCATTATATCAAAATGTATGTGACTTATTGGTTGATGGCTTTGTTTCAATTTGGTCAAAACAAGCATATCATATCTATATTGTGTCCCAATTCGTCACTATTTTCTACCAACTTAGGTTGTGTCCTCACCCTATTTACTCTTTAGAATCTGCATTTGAATAAGATTCTCAATTGCTTGCTCTGCCCAGAGTCTACATCATCACTGTCCTTCTGTTAATGCTTGCCCAGTGAAACTGTGTTAGAATGATCATAACCTACGTATCTGAATCAGGTGGCTTGGTTTCATTGCCTTTATTGTTAAGAACAAATCACTACTGAAACTCATAAAGCATATCTCATAAAATAGAGCAGCAGGACTCAGGAAATTTAGAACCGGCTAAGACTCTGTAAGACTCTGGATTGAATTGGAGCCCAGTTTTCCATACACAGCACAATGAATGATTCATGTACCCAAGTGAGAGGTAGGATAATAAGCTAATCAACTTTTGCATATAATATATGATCCCACATTCATTGCTTCTGAGTTATGACATAGAAGTTAGTGTCCATTGTCATTCAAGTTTGTTCAGATATTTGCCAGTTAAAGCATAGTTGGATAACATCACATTCCAGCAACCATATTTAATAAAAATTTCCCTTTCCTAATGGTTATGTGAATTTCTCATAGCAGGTCAAAACACAGGAATGCTTTAGGACAACCATGAAGTAAGTGAATCTATCTAGAAAAAAATCTTAGTTTTGCTCTTTATTCTTTCCCTCACTCTTATCCCCCAGTGAATTCTTCTTTCTGCCCACTGTGTCCACTTTTAGGACACTGGTGTCTTGAAGAACTCTCTCACACTGAAGCAAAGAAACTCAGAATGAGTCAGCCAGTCCTTTAGAGTTTGTAAGTACTTTCATCTTCTTGAGCTTCTTAAAAATTCCTGATCATGTTATCTTTATTTTACAGATAAAGAAGCCAAAATTTGGACAGTAGAAGAGACTAAAGGAAGTGGCTGAAGGAGACTTGACCTCAATGCTTTACTCATTCTTACTGAATTTTCTGCCTTTAGAAAAAGCTACTTGTAATCAAAGGCGATTTGCTTCGCTATTTAAATTTCAATTACCTGATGCTTTCTTTGAAACTTTTGCTGTTTTCACCATTTATTCATTATAGATTTAAAGGTTTCATAAAAAATGCCATTCATTAGAGACAAAGTGGAAGTGAAAGTTCGCTGAAAGTGAAACTCACGCTGGGCGCGTGTGCGTGCGTGCCCAAGATCCCGAGAGGAGAATGGAGGAGAAGGGATTGTGGCATGACCTTCCCCCCGGTGGGTGATTTCTCACTTTCTGTCTCTATGTCTCTCTCTACGTGTCTGGCGAGCGCACGTGCCCTATAGCGAAAAACCTCTCCAAATAAATAAATAAATAAACAAAAAACAAAACAAAACAAAACAAAAACATACATATCATTATATCACCAAGTGATACAGTTGTAAAAACTCACGAAGGGAAGTTTTATTAGAGCTCTGATGAACTAAAAGCATTGCTTTTCTTCTAATAACAACTAATATCCTGCAGATCATATGACTTTATTGAATGATCATGACCTTCAACTACATAATAAGTCCTTCTCACTTAAGGACCTACCTGTTAAATGACTTCTTGGATTTAGGACCAGGTCTCCGGCATGGAGAATCCACTTTCTCAAGTCTTTGTTTCAATCTCATAGTCAATTAGTATTTACTACAGGAAACATTTGCAATCCTGTAAGACTACATATTTCATTTGTAAATGTTCACTTCATTGTGTACCCATGGTAGTATTCAGAATAAATAAAAACAAGTATGCTACATTTACTGTGGTGATGTGTCTTGTTTCTCTGGCACCTCCCTAATATACGCTTTTGGTATGGCTAGCATGGTGTCTTGTGATATCTACTGAAAAATACATATCATGGATTGCCATGACACACCACCAGACTTCTGCCTTTAAGCTCTTCACTTATTGACCAATTCACTTTAACCACCTAGTTCTTTGTTTTTATTTTTTTGAGAAATATTTGCTATAGAGTACATGTGCACACCAGAAAGACAGACAGAGACAGAGAGATAGAAAGCGAGAAATCACTACAATCTCTTCTCCTCCATTCTTCTCTCAGGATCATGGGCACGCACACACATGCTCCCAGCGTACATTTTAAGCTGTCAGATCTGGGACTCGAACCACAGTCAACCTCATGGAAGTCCAGTGATGTAACCATTACACCATCTGCCTGTCCCTTATCCACCTAGTTCTAAGAAAGGAATTAAGTATGAAGTGCCTTAGAGGCTTTAATACACATTTTATGCAATTCCTTTCCTGGAAAAATGATTCTGTTATTTATTTCTATTTGTCCAACAATCTAATTTCTGCATCAATTTAATTTTCTCAAGATATATATATATATATATACATGTATGTATGTATACATGTATGAAATAGAATACATGGGTAGGTAGATAGATGCTAGATAAATAAATGGAAAAAAATAAAGAGTAAAGCACATATCATTTATATATGAAAACATGGATCATACTTAGTAAAATTAACTAAGCAATGTAACACAGTAAAAATACTGTGGAATACAAGCTTATGTATTTCATAAGCCTGGATTAGGGAATGTTATCTGAATGCAATGTTTTTAACTATTATATTTGTTTGGAAGTTTGTTCGATCAAATAAATGTGTCTATGTGGGTCTGAAATATTACATTCTAACTGGCAGCAACTATCACACAGTGTCCCTACAATTTAATAAAAATAGTTTATACCATTGCTATTAACTTTGGTGCACTAGATTTTAATAGCAAAATGAAACTATTGGAATGCTTAAATTGACTTCAAAATGATCCATGTTACATATGACCTCTAGCTTTTTCACTAAGTCTTTTTTCTTTCTATCTGTCTTTCTTCTTTTTTAGAGGTTTTTGCTATAGGGCACTTGTGCTCGCCAGAAAGATAGAGAGAACCAGAGAGAGACAGAAAGTGAGAAATCACACACACACATACCCGCCCCTGGGGGGGATGGCCATGCTGCAATCCCTTCTCATCTATTCTCCTCTTGGGATCTTGGGCATGCATGCACACATGCCCAGCTTGAGGTTAAGCCACTAGGTCCAGGACTGGAACTGTGGTCGACTACGTGGGAGTCCTGCGACATAGCCATTATGCCAACTGCTGGTCCTTTCACTAAGTCTTTATACATGTTGTTACAAATTATTTGACAATAAATTGGATTTTATATGAGCACAGATGTGTGTGGAATGGGAAAGGTGCACGATTCACGACTATATAAAACTATATTCAGTATATCGAACCTAGAAATACTAAGTTTTCTCCTTCATATAGTAGATATAAGATTAAGTAAGTAAAATATAGATAAATATGTGTCATAAAACAAGACATGTAATTTAGTTAGAAAAGACCTCAAATGGTAAATATTTTGTCAAGGAAAACATGTGTGGGAACTGAGCATAATGCACTGTAATTTGTGTACCAGTTGACTTGAGAAGTTTTTCACTTTCTGGTTTGCTGGAAGCCTTTCTCCTCCCCACTTTCCACTGTCCTAGAGTTTCTTTTTGCATTGTCTTCTCTCTGAGTTCCATTGAAATGCTTAGGTGGTTAAAAATGACTTGCTATGCAGCATATTCAAAAATTGCATCCCTAGAGAGGTTTTCGCTATACGGCATGTGCGCGTGCCAGACAGACAGAGAGAGACATAGAGACAGAAAGCGAGAAATCACCCCCCAGAGGGGATGGTCACGCTGCAATCCCTTCTCCATTCTCCTCTTGGAATCTTGGGCATGCACGCACACACGCCCGGCGTGAGTTTTAAGCCATCAGGTCCGGGACGCGAACCGCGGTTGACTACGTGGGAGTCCAACAACATAGCCATTACGCTAACTGCTGGTTCCCAAAAAATTGCATCCCTAGAGAAGAGAATGGGAGAAAGTGAAAGGGGGAGGGGATATAGGGTAAGAGAGGTGAGAGAATATGTTGTTAGATATGAATACAGTTCTCTCTGCTTCTTGGGTAGTTTTCTCTAAGAAAGTAATAATTATATGTCTTCTTCAGAGGTTTATTGTACTCAATTTCTCCAAAATATTCATTTGAATATTAATTTGAAGTAGGAACCATTCTTGATTCAAAAGAAGAAAGAGAAAGAAAGAAAGAAAGAAAAGAAAGAAAGAAAGAAGGAAGGAAGGAAGGAAGGAAGGAAGAAAGAAAGAAAGAAAGAAAGAAAGAAAGAAAGAAAGAAAGAAAGAAAGAAAAAGAAAAAGGAAAATATTGGAGTTAAAAACATTTTGTGTTTACAACCAGGTACTAGTGATTCATCAGGTAGAATAACAGAACAAAAGAAATGCCCAGCCTCTTCCAGCACACACACACACACACACACACACACACACACACACACTTGTTTTTTAATTTTTTTATAGCAGAGTTTAGTGGAATAACTGATTAGGGATACTACAGATATTACATCATTGTCAGGCATCTTCTGTAGGAAATTTCGCCTATGAGTTTTTTCCTATGCAACTTTGGAATTCAGCTATTCTTGGTAGGACACGTAAATGTAAGTATTAAGGGCTTTTTCATTCATGTATTCATTTATTCACTCATTTCTACACAATTTTAGGACATCTAGTCTAGGCTAATTATATAAAATGTTACAAGTACAAATTAAATAAGTCCTTATTTACTTTCTCTTCAACAGAATTCAAAATAAAGTATTATAAATAAAAGAAATAATATATTAAATATATATTAAGAGATAGAAAACATGAAGCATATTAATCTTTAAGTTATCATGTACCAAATAGAAAACACACGGAGTTCTAAAAAGACCTTGTGCAATCTACATCTATCTAAATTAGTTTCTTTCCCTGTAAAATGGAGATCAATATTTCTATTTCCCAATATTATGGTGTGAATCAAATGACTAAAAGGATCTAACACATACTGGAATAGACATTCTCTAAATGTTCATTTTCTTTGATCATCTTCTGGCTACAGCCTTGAACTTATAACGGATAATGCACCTGCTGGTTTGCTTACTTGTTTCAAAGACTTGACCTGAGGCTGAATCTATGAACAATTTGAGACAAAGCAACTCCTTTGTACAAAATCTCAGCAAAAAAGAGATTTTTAACAAAATGACAAATGGCTCAGAGTTTAGAATAGCATATACTGTGATTAATGTCTATACCAAATAATTTGTTAGCTACATGCCCCCTTCTTTTTCGCAAATGCTGGAATCTCAAGTACTTTGACAATGTTGGGTAGTGTCTTAGTCTATCATGTTGTTATAACAGAAACACCTGAGGCTGGATGATTTCTAAAGAAATCTGGTGATTTCTAGTGGCTAGAAAGTCCAAGAGCTTCTGGCTGGCTTCTGGGGTTATGTCAGAACATGGGCAAGAGAAGTAAGAAGGAAGTTGGCTATGTACAAAGAAAGCAACCACTAGGCAACAATCTTATTTTTATAGCAAGCAGCTTCTTAACTAATCTATTGCCATGAAATTAAGAACTCCTTCCCTTTCATAAGACCACATTAATCTATTCACGATAGTGATGTCCCTGTGATCTAAGCACTGCCTACTAGACCCCACCTGCTAAAGATTCTGCCATCTCCCAACACTATTACACTGGGGACCATGTTCTGGCATACAAACATTTGAAGGATTAAACCACAACCAAATAGACAGTGAACTGAAAAATTGTCTCCAAAGGGTCTAAAGAGTCCAACATTTGGGGTATCTCAATGCAAATCTATTCACTATTCAGAGTGTGCCTTAAAATTCAAGATAGCCTTTTTGGCTTAAGAGTAGCATTGGAAAAGTAAGAGAGTTGTTTCATTTTGTGATTAAAAGGATCCAATTTGATTATTTGGTCAAATACAACAGAACTTTGAAAATATACTGAAACATATTTGGTCACGCATTTTACTGTTTTCTCTGACAAGGAAGGGATTCAAATTTACTACACTTTATGAATAAAATGTGAGTGACAAGGCATGCTCAAGTTCATTTGAAGAAACTAAGGTTGCCTTGGATACCACATAAGTCAAAAGACTCAAGTACACTATTGAACAGGGAGGTCCCCCCCCAGGTGATAATGAGCCATATCTAAAACAACCCAAATTATTTACTTGATGATCTCTGATTATGAGGGATTACCATTACCATTATTACAGTAAATAATAATATCATTTCAATTTTGATAGCTCTAATCAATGGAAAGTTTGGCTGTGATTCAAAATTTGACCTTCTTCAGTTAGATTGTTCCCCTCCAGTTATTTTCAGATAGTTCCCATCTTCCTCTAGATCTTGCTGTTTTCTTGAGCTTGCTAATTCTTTCTTATATGAGGAACTGCTTAGGGTCCATTCATGGTTGAAGTCAACTTTCCCTGGACAAAATCATAATGTCTATGATGACCACAATGCCAAAGCATGACAAAACCAACATGGAGTCATATCCAGTTATTTTAATTCTTTATTTAGTGTGACAAAAAAATAGCGTTAAAATGGCAACACTTTCTCATTATAGACATGCATTGAGTTCATAATCAACTAAAATCTCTAAATTCTGTTTGGTTTTCCATGTGAGATGCTTCTAAGTCACATCTGTTCAACCTAAGCTTAATATTTCTCCAGTTGATTATATATATATATATATATAATCTCTATATATATATATATATATAGAGAGAGAGAGAGAGAGAGACCATTGTTACAATTTGTTTCTTTCATTTTATACCCAAATCCTGTCCAAAAAAATTAAATTCTTCTCCAATAAATTTAATTTGAGTATTTTATCTCTACACAAACCTATTTTTATATGAATTTTTAAGGCACATGCATTTCTTCCTAAAGACTATATTTTACAATTTTGAAATGAAAGGTTAATATATTTCTAAAAGAAAATAGGTAATGTGATGTATAGAAATCTTAGGTCTTACAAACTTGGAAAGATTTGATATTTTAATGTTCCAATGTTTCTGGGTGTTTAGGGTTCAATAGAAAACCTCAGTCATACTTTGCCCAAAGCAAGTCTTAAAATTTTAATTATGTGTAATAAATCCAGGCATATTTAATCCATATATTTCATGATTCATTTACACTTCAATCACTACGTTGTTGTTTTTGAAGAACTATTTGATGTCTATAAGCCCTTTGAGCCTTTAAAATATGCTTATAAACCTTAAACCCTCCCCATATACATACACACACACATACACATTATTTCAAAATAGATCATTATATTTTGCCTAAGGTTAAAAAAGAAAATCAAATGCCTAAACTAGGGATGTGGTTTCAACCTTTCTATTACACTCAGCTAAATATTGCACTGGTCTAAAAATCATTCCTATATGAATCCTTCATTTAAAAAATGCTTTAAATTTTAAATGTTTTAGATAAGTATTTCAGAGACTCATGGGACTAATAAACCAGAGAAAATGGTGAGGTCTAAAAGAGATTTTATAAGCACTGCATCTCCTTTAAATATCAACTTTCATACGGAAATATTATAAAAGTTCATCCCCAGTACTTATCTCTTCGTTGATATTTAGACCACAATATCTGCCTGTCATGCTTCTGCACTTGAGGGCTCAAACATAGCAGATAGAAAATGCATTAACTTTTGCTATTATCCCTTCCACTTCCAAACAATACTTGCTCTCTTTTCCATGTTTCTAACCCTGTAAATGTTATTAGCAGTCTCTCAAGCTGGACACTCTAAAATATGGAAGTGATAAGACATAGGATGAGAATCCCTACTTCTCATTCTGGACATCACTGGTATTATGAAATCTTAGCACTTCTATCTCCTAAATATCTTTACAACTCACCTAAATTTCTTCACCCTTCTTGCTATAACTTGAGTTCAAAGTCTCTTGTATAACTTATCTTAATATCTAAGTTTTCTCATTGTTTCTAGTCTTAATCTCCTAGAGCCCATTTTCTCCACACCTATCCAAATAATATTTCAAAAACACAAATTTCATCTTGTCAGTCCTCAGATCAAAATCTTTTAAAGCCTTTCTGTCACTCTCAGAGTAAATTAAACCCTAACATGGCTCATGGGATTCCCATGGTCATCCATCCAGTGTGATTGACCATCATACCTAGCTTCTCTTCTCTGTATATTTCATGGAACATAATTTTCTTCACCTTCCTTATTTGGCCTCCAGTCTTTCTAGAGGATCCTAGAAGAATCCTAGAAAGATCCTAGAAGAATCTTCTTCCCCTACTTCACTAGATATTTTCACAGCCGAAAGAGTAAATGTTTCATGAGAACATGTATCTTGACCATATCTGTATTCCTAGCCTCTGAAAGGCTGCCAGACATATCAGAGGTACTCCATGAGTATGAACTAAGGGGAGAAGAAAAGAAGAAAGGGAGGGAAAGA
>NW_006159757.1:5014321-5058894 GCF_000334495.1 Tupaia belangeri chinensis
GAACAGGGAAGGAAACAGGACTGACCAATTTTCTCTGAATCAATCCATAAGATCACTGTTCTCCAAATAATGTCAATTATCTTTTTTTTAAAATAATCAATGGTAAATATAAAATTAGAAAGAGAGGGCGAAATATCTAAAATAAAAGTCAACTCACTAAATTCGGTTTGAAGAGCAACAATAAGTATTCTCCTAATCCTTAGAGTGTCATCCAGAATAAAAAGGGAAAAGTAGAAGTCACCTTAGATAGCTTTTATATGAGCATTTATTTTTTGGGAGAAAAAATAAAGATACATAGAGATATTCATGCATTTCCTCCCTTTTCTCCTATGTCTACATCCAAGTAAATATTACTTTATCAATTTTATTAGAAAGAAAGAGGATTCAAGAATATTAACCAGTTTGTATTTTGCTTCAGTATGACCTATCCGTTCAAAATATAAATAATTTTCAACAGGTTAATTTGCACAGTCAGCTGAACAGACCCAAGACAAAGTTTGGTGGTGGCCATCTAGGATGAGCTACAGCAGTCTTTTTGGGGGGAAAGCGTTATTGAGCTATTCTTTTGTAAAGATATAGAATGTATTTCAGATCATAGCATTAGAGACCCTAAAGCTTTATGGATCAGTGGCTGTGTTTCCTATCCCTAATGAAAAAGATAGGACATCCTAACATCATGAAATACCAAGAGGGAAGGACATTGAGCAGGGAAGAGAGGACAGAGATTTGGACAAAGACCACCAGATTAGGGAGAAAAGGCCTAGGCTGTGGAGACAGAGAAACAAAAATGACATTTTCTTCAAAAAATTTGAATTGAGTCCTACTAAATACCTATTAATAGTGTAATTAGTCAAGTGATAAAGTCTCAATTCTTGCTGGATAGGTGTGGGTACATGCCCAAAATCCTAGGAAGAGAATGGAGAAGGAATTGCAACATGGCCATTCCCTGAAGGGGGCTGATTTCTCACTTTCGCTACCTCTGTCTCTCTCTCTGTCTCTCTCCAGGGAGTGCACATGCCTTATGGCAAAAATCTAAAAAAACTGAAAAGAAAAAAGACTCAATTACCTAATCTACATAATAGGAATTTAAAATTTGTCACCAGTAAAAGCAATAATGCATATGACTTTTTTTTCACGATAAATTTTCTGTTGTTTAAGAAAGGTTAAATTAGTGAAAGTTTTCTTAAGATATTAGATCTACATAGCCTGAGTTCTCTGCTGTTGATTCACAAATGTGGGGAGTGGAACAGTGTCCAAAGGTTGGAGCATGTTTTATAGCTATTTTCCACGATGAATTATACAATTTTCTTTTTTAATTTTAAGAAATAAATTCTGGGGACCAGCAAATAGCATAATGGCTATTGCTGGACTCCCATGCAGTCGACCGCGGTTTGAATCCCGGGCCTGGTGGCTTAAACTCAAGCTGGGCACGTGTACATGTGTCCCTACGATCCCGAGAGGAGCATGGAGGAGAAGGGATTGCAGTGTGGCCATCTCCCCGAGGGGGTGATTTCTCGCTTTCTGTCTCTCTGTCTTTCTGGGTCTCTCTGGCAACCACACACACCCTATAGCAAAATCCTCTTAAAAAAAAAAAAAAGAGAGTTCTGGGGCCAGTTTGTGGTGTGGTAGTTAAAGCAGCTGGATCCTACATGGCTGACTGTGCAGTTTGCCCTCCAGATACGGCAGCTTGAAAACACTCTGGGCACATGTGCATGTCTGACCAAAATCCAGAAAAGAGGAGAAATAGAGAAAGAATTGTGGCTTGACCATTTCTTAAAGTGGTACCTTCTTGCTTTTCCTCATATGCATATAATTTTTAAGACATTGATTAAATTTAATGTAAATAACGATTCTGAATTCTACCTGGGTCCATTTAGAGACATTGATAATTACACCTGACTATAAAATGTAGGTTTGTTCAATTGGGCTACACTCTAAACTTGAAGATTGAAAGATGAGAGCAATTTCAGAACTTGTTTACTACAGAAAATTTCTTGTTGTCACATCAATCATTCTCAAATATCTATGAAAACATTATGTGGCATTATGGAATATATGTACTTGAGTTGATTAACATGTGGCCTTTCTTTGTATATGGATACACTATAAAATTTCCTAGGAAATTTCTTGCTAATCACTGGCTTCTATAACAGTGGAAAGCTGAAAATAATCATAAAAGCAATGAATTAATTCATACTTTTTCAGTCATTGCTACCAGATGCTTCCTGCTTTCAAGCATCTCCAAACAAAGTTCCAGATGCAGTAAAAAATAGTCAAATTTTACTTTATCCACATTATAGAAGTTTCATGTCAGAGTAAACACAGAGCAAAGTTTAGGCTTATCTTCAGAAAGTGAGGGCAGTTTGAAGTAATTCTCTAAATTATTGAGATATTTGCTTCTCCCATTATTGAATCTTAAAGTAATTTATATAATAATAGACTTTTGAAGCTGGCTCTGTGGTCCGGTGGTTAAGGTACCTGGATCCCACATGGCCTACCACATGCTTCTAGTCCAGAACACAGCAACTTGAGAAACATGACAGTTGTGTGTGCATGCATGCATGCATGCCCAAAATTCCTAGAAAAGGAAGAAATGGAGGAGAAGGGATTGTAGCATGACCATGCCCCTCGTGGGGTGCTTTCTCTTTTCTCTCATCTCCTCACCAACCCCACCCCGATGTCTCTGGTGATCATTCTTACTCTAACAAATAGCTAGCTATTTGTCAGACTTTTCAATAACATCTGGAAAAATATTTTTTTATCTCTACGAAATCAATGGAAAGAACAATATTCTGTCAGTGTCATAATCTAGTATCAAAAAATAAATTGCAAGAGAAGTGTCTTTCTCTTTTTCAAAGGCACAAAACACTTTAATCACATGTAGCTATTAGGACAACAGACTATACAGACTGAAGATTGAGTCACAGCAAGCCAATCAGATGCCATTTTTCTGACTCGGGGCTGAAAGTTAAAGTCCCAGCTCTTATTTCAGGAGCCACAGGTTCAGAAACTCACTCTGGTCGCTGGAATTACTGTCTCCATTTTACATCAGCTGCCCAAAGAGCCCAGGACCAGGATGGCATCTTCGCTAGCAGGACCTTGATCTAATCAGTAATTCCTGTCAAGATTTATCTTCCAGGAGCTAGAGAGTCCTAAAATCATTTCAAACCTTGCTGTTTGAAATCTGTACCAGGGACATCACCATATCTTGTATCTGATTCTCCTTTCTCTTCCACAAATAAATTTATTTAAAGTTTTGGAGAAAAACACAAGGTAGAGAGAGGTCCCTCACCAATGTTTCTTTCTGGAAAATAAAATAAAAAAGCACTCAGGTAGGTTGGGAGCTGAGGGGACTCAGCTCCTAGTTACATATCTATTGTTTACTTATGAATGGATACCTTAAAAATAAATCAGCCTACAAGAACAATTGATTCAAGAATACACAAACACACGTAAAATAGAATTCCTCACATTGTAATTTTATTATATTTTAAGACAATATATGCTTCAGATGCCACTCTAACAAAAGTGATCACATAATTCATCCTTCAAAAGGTGGTGTGGTGAAGGGTACTTGACTCCCACATGGCAGACCATGGGTTAAGTACTGGACCTAGCAGCTTGCTTTTTCATTTTCCCTGTTTTCTTTCCCTGTCCCTCTCTGGTCAAATTACAATAAATGAATAAGTAAATAAAATTAAATAAAAATCATTCTCTTTTTAAAAACTGTGATATTTTGAGAATAAAACAAGACACTAATAATAAATACATGGAAAATGTTTGTAAATCATGACTTACTACACTAAATTGGGAGGTGTTAATACTCATACCCTATCTAATGGGAAAAAAGCAAAGGGACTTATCAATGAAAAGGATATGGATATTTTGGGAAGAGAGCAAAATTTGGTTAGGTGGAAGGTATTCATCTTTATCATTATTATTTAGATGTGATTCCTTCATACAGTAAAATAGAGACATTTCTTGTTATTTTTAGTAAAATCTTATAAAATTGCCATGAGATGGGATTACCAAATACTGAACCATTGTTCCTAAGGGAAATCTGACACAGTTTCAATGATCAACACATGACCTTGTTTTATGCATGTTTCTGCTTAAAGATACCTCATTTGATATATATGATTGATTTATTAACATTGAATTCATGGCCAACAGGACTAACTAATCCTTGAATGAAGCTTATTTGACACACATACTTATCTCATAAGACACATAAGAACATTCTTACACTTAGGAATATTACAATATTATGCAGCACTATTTCACTATTTTTTGTTTTTTGGCCTGAGGATATCTGAGCTCATCAGAGAGAGAGAGGGGGAGAGGAAGAAATCAACTTTTGATGGTGCTTGGTCTTGCTGCAGACCTGTCTCCATCTCAGCATCTGGTCAGGACTACGGGGACACACACATATGCACCCAACATGTTCCTGAAGCCCCTGATGCAGAATTGGAAACTTCTCAAGATTAGCCATGTGAAATCTGACTTCTGACATCCCTAAGCACCAGACAATTAGGTCAGCACTGGGGGTCATTTTAAGTAGTGAAATTGAAAAAAAAAAAAAAAAAAAACACACACAAAACACAAAATGAGAAAAAAATGTGGTGCTAAATAGACCATAAAAAGGAAACCTGCTTATGATATGAAAGATGTAACAAGGACAAGAAAAAAACATCACCTTGTTGGAACTCAACTGGGAACATGCCCTTAGGATGACTCGCTATTTTTACTGCTCTGCACATGTGCATAGAAGTGCAGTGACTATTTCGGAGTGATGAGTAAATTTTATGAAGTAGGCAAATTTGTGAATGTAGACTTCATAAATAATAAGGATTGAGCAGAGGTTATTGTCCTTATATCTGATATGCATTATTATTTAAAGCTAGATTTAACAAGCAGATACTAGGTGGTAGCTATCCAAGAGGTTGATTAGAAATGGAGAATGAATGACCTCAGGAAATAAAGACTTTTCAAACTGTTCTCATTAGTTTGTGCAAGAGATACAGGTCCTCTGTCTCTTCATGAATTTGGGATTGTTACTCTTTCAGTCCTTCTAATAGGGACATAACAATATCTCACTGTGGCATTTCTCTTATAGCTGCCAGTTTGGTAGTTTAGCAATTAAATAAACGTGCATACCATATGACCTCCTAGCAATTGCACCTCTGAGCATTTATTCCAGGGAAATGAAAACTTAGGTTCACACACACACACACACAGCCACAAATGTACAGTGGACTTTCATTTGTAATAGTCAAAAACTAGAAAGAGTCTAGCTGTCCCTCAATGGGTAAATACTTAAATGAAATGTACCACAACATGCCAAGGATTACTACTCAACAATAAAACAAACTATTGCTACATTCAAACACCTGGAAAAATTTCTGTGACACCCTTGAAAGGAGAAAATGATAGAAATGAAGAAGCAATTGTGATTACCAGTGGTAAGGGGGAAATAGGATAGGAAAGAAGTAGATGCAGATATAAAAGGGCAATGTCAGGGATCCTTGCAGTGACGGGAGATGCTAGATCTTGACTGGGTGTCAATATCCTGGCTGCGATATTGCACAACAGTTTTGCAAGATGTTACCATAAGGGGAAGCTGGGAATATGGTACATCAGACTCCTCCCTGTATTTTTCTTACAACTACATGTAACTCTGATTACTTCAAAATAAAAATCTCACTACAAAATAAATGAAGGAGGGAACCAGCAGTTAGTGTAATAGCTATGTCGCTGGACTCCCACGTAGTCAATCACGGTTCGCGTCCCGGACCCGGTGGCTTAGAACTCACGCTGGGCACATGTGCGTGCGTGCCCAAGATTCTGAGAGGAGAATGGAGGAGAAGGGATTGCGGCGTTACTATCCCCCCAGGGGGTGATTTCTTGCTTTCTGTCTCTATGTCTCTCTCTGTCTGTCTGGCGAGCGCACGCACCCTATAGTGAAAACCTCTCCAAAAATAAATAAATAAATAAATAAATAAATAAAGGAAATCAAGACTTTCTCAAACAAAGCAAATATATATATGGCTTCACTTTTTCCAAATGTCTCAGAATTGATTCTTCTTCATCTATTTAACAAGTTTCTGTCCTTTATAGAGGCCAAGAAGAGATTAAGTAATGTGATACATTAGCTTTTAAATTTTTTTTGAAAATAGATACATAACTTGTTGAAAGCAATAAAACTTTCATAGTGAAAAGATTGAAAGATTTCTAACTTTCAGTTCAGAAAAGTTTTAACACAAAGTAAAGCTATATGCAATTTTTTTTTTTTTTTTGGCTAAAGAAATTGAAGCTCCATTCTTATGTAGAATGGGTGACATTGCCAAATTGGCTACTGATTCACTCTTTGGACCATAAAGACCAAAGCAGATGTACAAAACCATGATGTGCTATTATTCGTGGCCCATTTTATGTAAATCAGAATCTCCAGTGCATAAATGAAGTCTTAACGTGACATTTTAGTTCATCCTATGCTCTGTACATATTTTTCTATATATGGGGATATATAAGAAAAGAGTTGACAATAATCAGGTAGGATATATAAATGAAGATTTTCCTTCTGAAAGGGAAAAGAATTGACCTCTTTTGATTAGATCCTGTATTAGTCTGCTTGGGCAGCTGTAACAGGTACCAAATCTGGATAGTTTAATCAATAGAAAAGTATTGTCCCTCAGTTCTGGAGGCTAACAAAGCCAAGATCAAGGTGTCAGCAGGGTGGGTTCCTTCTCAGGGGTCAAGGGAGAATCCAGTCCATGCCTCTACCCCAGCTGGCAATCTTTGGTATCCTTTGGCCTAGTTTCATCACTCTGATCTCGTCCTTTATCTTCTCATGGTGTTTTCTGTGTGACTGTGTCTAACTTTCCCCTTTCTATAAGAGGAAGAGTCATTTCAGATTAGAAGCCCACCTTCATCAGGAAAGTACAACCTTATCCTAACTAATTACCTTTAAAACAACCCTGTTTCTAAATACGGCAACATTATGAGGTGCCAGAAGTTCAGGCTTCAACATATGGATTTGGTAAGTCACAATTTAATACCTCACAGGTGGACAGACTCCCTCTACCGTTCTTACCCAATAGTTGTGATGGTCAGGCTGTCAGTTTGTTATCAACTGAGTTGTGTCCAAGATGCAATGGTAAAAAATGATCCTAAGCAATAAAAAGATACTTTAGCCTTATTTATCTAAATCAATGGAATTAAAAATAAATCTCCAAATGTGTTATGTTTGTAAAGTGTTTATGCTTAACTCCATAACTTTATTTTATATTAATAAGAGAAAAAAATAAGTTTCTAAAAGTTGTGTTTTTTCATTTTCAGTGATTTGTATATTCTTGTCAATTTTTTCCACTTTAATATAGGAAGATTTGATTGACATAAATTATTAGCTTGTTAAATCTGAAAGGTGTTTTAGACAAACACTGTAATTCACTCCAGAAGTTATTAAAATAGAAATATCATTATAATTATCCCCAAAACTATTTATTCTAGAAAAGTCAAATATATTAAGAAATAAAAATAAATATCACAATATTTGTTAAAGGTCCCTAGTTTTCATTATGAGCACATTGTTTAAATGTGTACTTATTGAGATTTATGGAGACTGGCTCTGGGGTACAGAGGTAATGCACTGATCAAGAGAAGCCACATTCCACGTAGTGACTGAGTTTTGAATGCGGGGCACATTCATGAGACCCTAGGACCTGATGGGCTGGGAGACTGGAGGAAGGATATCATGGCATGACCAGATCTCATGGAGGGTGCTCATCTCTCTCTCTCTCTCTCTCTCTCTCTCTTGCATATGTATGCATTAAAAAAAAAAAATTCACAGAGCAAAATTTATTTTAAAAAGGTACAGATTATATATCTATAGTTAAGCAAACAAGTTTCTGTATTATACAGAGCAATAATACACTTAGTGAAGAATAAATCTAAGTCAGCCATTTAAAACTGTGTAGACCCATGAGCTTACTGAGTACAGGTTTTTTTCTCCACTTTTGAAGCATATGTGCTGACATCCTGTATACAAATCCTGAGATGATTATTCAAAGGGCAAATTAATGTCCTACCCCACACTTTCAAATCTCTTCTGACCTTGGTTCTTTTGCTCTCTCACTCATATTCACATCAAAGCCATCCTGCAATGGGAGTAATGGAACTTTGGTACCTAGGGAAGATGAATGAACGTTTCTGCAGAATACTCCTTTTTAGCCATAAAAAGACTAAAAATGGGTGGGTGGCTTTAAGTGTAAGCAGGGGAAAATACAAATTCTAAGAAATCAAAGGGTTCAGTACCCATTTGGAAAGATATGAGCTATTTTTAGATGTAAAGAGGATGTGGTGATTAAAATTAAGCTTAAAGCCATATAGATCCAAAGGTAGCACTTTTCAATTCAAAAAAATGCGCTATTGTACACTGTCATGCTACCAAACTGTGGGTCTCTAAAAGAAATAAGTTTCCATTATTAATCCAAAACTGTTTTTTAAATATAAATGGAAAATAAATTACCTTATTAATACATTAATTTCAAAATTTTATTGATTAAAAAGTATTTAATATGAAAAATATTTAGAACAACTTCCTAAGGAAAGAATGTGCTTTAAATGTTGGTAGTGACTGACTCCTAAGTAAATAGGTATGAAGGTGGTAGAATTCTTTTGTTTTGAATTTTAAAAGCTTCCAAACAGTCCACCAACTCAGAGCTATTCACTTTTCATAGATGACATCTGGAGCTTTTAACTAAAATAAATTATTTTCCTGAACCTACCAAAATGTAGCCCAATTTTTTAGAATTTTTTTTTCCTAGTTTTTGCTATAAGAAACATGTGCTTGTAGGAAAGAAACAGACAAAGAAAGAGAGACATAGTGAGAAATTGCCCCGCAGAGGGGATGGCCACACTGCAATTCCTTCTTCTTTAGACACTTTGGGCATGCACATGTGCCCAGTGTGTTTTTCTTTTTTCTTTCTTTTTCTTTGTTTTGTTTTTGAGACAGAGATTTTTGCTATAGGGCACAGACACTTGCCAAAGAGAGAGAGACAGAAACCAAGAAATCACTCCTCGGGGGGATGACCATGCCACAATCCCTTCTCTTCCATTCTTTTCTCGGGATTTTGGGCATGCATGCACACTAGTCTGGCGTAAGTTTTAAGGTTCTGGGTCTGGGACTTAAACCGCTGTCAATTATGTGTGAGCCCAATGATGTAACCATTATACCATCTGCTGGTCCCCTAACCTTGTTTTTCAAGCCATTGTGTTCTGGAATCAAACCACACAGTTGGCCATATAGGATCCAGCTGTAGTTATGGCCACTCTACTCCACTGGCTGGCCAATAAGCTCAAAAAATTCTCTACCACTCCAAAAAAAACCAAAAAATTCTCTACCAGGACTGTGCTCATAGTCTCGCAGTGATCCCTGAACCTTGTCCCCTCACCTTTATCCCTCTTAACCTCTCCCTCTACTAGTCAGCCTGAAGTTACAATCTTCTCCTGTAAGAGTTTGCATTAATTTAAAGCAGGTTTCAATTAAATAATTAAATATGAAAATAAATAATAATTAAGAATTAAGAAATACTTGATACACTTTTAGATAAAAGGAGAGTGAAAAAGAAAGGAGAGAACGTAACTTGATCATTTAACATAATGAGGTAGACATAGATTTTAGACTCCAAATGTTACTTAACCTCTCTGAACCTTTTTTTCCTCTTCATCTATAAAACATGGATAATGACTGTTACCTTCTGTGTTGTGTTATTAATGAAAAAATACTATGAATAAAGAGTTTGGTGCATGCTGTAAATACTAGTGAGACGATCCTGCAAATAAGTGATTATTGTTAGCCAATAACTCTGCTCTGATTCTGATTAAAATCACAGATTAGTTTTTCACAAATTATAGATTAAAAGTTACAGAAAAGTAAAGCAAGGGTAACAGTTTCCTCACGTAATATCGTCCATGTCTGAACTGAGAGAAGATCCCTTTGGGTAGAAAACAGTTAATGGAATTTGAGCGCTCCTTGGCACAACTTTCATCCAGGGCAATCTTCTTTTCCTTATAGTCAGTTTATTGGTGAAGCTAGATGATCAATAATATGTTTAATGTATTTCCCAAAATGTTAATGAAGTGATCATTATTTTGTGACACTGTCTAGTTAATTTATTGCCATGGAACTGAAGGAAAGAAAAACAAAACTTTTATCTTTTTTATTCTCATTTAAAAAATTTAATATACTTCAAGAAAAGATCGTCCCAATGAATCATTTCTCAGAGCAGTTAAAAATTTAAAAAGAAAATACAAAAATATCATGTTTACTATATAGAGGCTGGGCTCAACCTCAAAGTACATACCCTAAGGGAACTGCAACTCTTTTAGTCAAAAATGTCTAACCTGGGTCTTGCCTGCTCCATTTGATCTGTAGTATAAATAAATAATATCGTCCATTACTATGTATAAAAGATACTTTCTTTTTAATTATTTTACTGACTGTACTTCATTAGATTCATCTTTTTTTTTTTAACTGATCAAAGTGTCTGCTTCTCAAATTGCTCAGCTTAACAAATTTCTCTTTCACTCATTCATTTTCTCTTTTGCTCTTCACAATAGGAAGACATGTAACTCCATTGATCCTAAAGAACAGCTGTCCTGCCTCACTCCTAAAGATGGTGACCTGGAACCCAGGGTGTGGGGAAGCTAAGACTCTCATTGATTTACGCAGCGGCTTCTTTCACATCCTTTCTGCTTTCTGCTAAGACACACAGAATATTCAGAATCCTTATTCTACCACAGCAAAGGAGAGCATAAAAAGATTGCAGGTCAAATATGTTAAGTGTGTTTCCCTTTGGAAAAGATACCGAATGGAAAGAGATTCATGCGGTCTTCAGCATGGAAAAGTGTGTATTATGAAAAAAACTATGCATGGATTTCAATTTTTTTGTACCAACATAAACTCATATTTTAATTCTATTTTTCCAGGAACTCTTTTTCCTTTTAGGTTTATGATGTATGATTCAGATTCCGCAGAATATAATTTTCCTAAGGAAGCAAACAGACGTTTGATTTGACAGTAGAACTATGTAACTTGAAAAGTAAAATAACTGAAGAGGGAGAAAGAAAAACTTTTCAGATTAAACTTTTGGGCCTAAGAAAAATAATTTCTGTTAAAGAGAAATTTTGCTGATGACAATATAAAACAGGGAAAAGTAAGAACAAAAAACTCTGTCATCAACCAATAGTAGCAAATGATAAGATACAGACAATAGACTGACTGATTGCCTTTGGGAATAGAATGCTGTTCTTCCTTCCTCTCCTCCTCCTCTTCTTCTTCGTTTATTATTATACCAGAGGATACTGGCTTACACAAAAGAGAGAGAAAGAGGCAGAGAGAGAGAGAGAGAGTACACACCAATGGGGCTTGGTCACACAGCAAGTGTTTTTTGTAATTCCTATCAGAATCCTGGACACACGCACACTTGGTGTGCAGACCATGAGAGATCCAGTTTTTCTCACTGCAGTGCTTAACTACTGCACAGTGGGGACAGCCTCAGAATGGAATTCTTGAAATTCTATTTGGAGCCAGCCTAGTAGTTTCTTAACTACTTTTCTTAGTTTCTTAAAAGTTTGCAGGAATTTTCTTCTCCAATATATCTATCAAACTGAATGGGGGCTGGCAAGTGGCATGGTAGTTAAAGGTGCTGAGTCCCATATAGCTAATGGTGGTTCAAGTCTCAGACCTGGCTTGCTTTCTTACTTTCACTCTCTCTCTTTCTGATCTCTCTGATCAAACTGGAAAATAATGACAATAATAAAGTTAAAATAAAATAATTCTTAAAAAACATGAATAGTATCATTGTTGTTGTTAAGGTTTCAATACACTCATTTAAATAAATGAATTGCTAAGCCCTAGGACAACAGAAACATGGAAATATGATTTCTAAACAATCTTATTGTCACCATCATTAATATTTAAACATTTCCATAAGTCTATTTTACTCCATGGTGAATAGGTTCAGTGCTTTCTGAATGAAGAATAATTTCTGGGAGGACATTTCTTCATAAATAATTGGAGAATGAGACAATTTATATAACCACCATTAACTGATAAAACAAATTTCTGGGCAGAGGGGGTCTAATAATGAGATAAAAGGCACCAGCAATTGAGCAAACAAGCCACTCAGTAGCAAGTGGATATTGAACTGGATTCCAAACCTGATTATAAACTGACAGAAATGAAACACTGGACTAGAGATTTTGCTGTTTATCATTTCAAAAGTTTTGGTAAATGAAACACCCTATCACTTTGGAAAAAAATGATACCTTTTCTGCTGAGTTTAAAAATCAGATATTTTTCATAATTTTTTTTTTCAGAATACTTTGGTAAAGACAAGACCAATCTATCACAATAAACATCAAATCATTTATTTATTTATTTATTTATTTGCTCACCATTTCTAATAAGTTGGCCTGTTGGATAGGAGACATCATTATCTAACCCTTCTTGCCTTCATTTACCCTCAGAAAAGATAGTCCTAGTTTGCAAACCACTTTGACAGTTTCCTGGAACATTATAAAGTGCAAACTGTTCTCATTTGCATTTTCTACTGTTGCTGTGAGGTGATATGTACAGGTATTGAGTTTACAGTGGTAATATGAACTAAGTTCTTTTCTAAACTCCAGGGAGACACTCAATCATGAAGTGGCACAGAGTGACTCCATTGGAATAAAACAGAGTTATCAGGATACTCTGTCTGGGGCATTATAATGACTCTGTTGGTGACAGCTTGTCTACTGCCTGGTGGTATTAATAAAGAGCACTTTTACTGGGGGAAATTGTTTTGCTGCCTTTGCTTTCATGTGATCTGCCGAGACATATACCCTGTTAAAGTGAGTCACTTCATGTTTCACTAGAGACAAAGGTACTTTGGAAAAGGGTACCTGGGAGTTTACTGTACCAGAACTTTGTTTTTATTCTTGAAAGGAACTTTTAATCCTTTAAAATAGATGTTTACTTCCATTATCCAAAGGAAACAACCAGGTTACTTACATATTTTAGTTTAGTTATGGCTGGATCTCTTCTAGTCTCATTTTACTGTTGGCAAAGCACTCACACATAAAAGTGATAGTATCAAAATATATTTTTAGGATATAGTTAATACTATCATATATAATACCAAGGTTAGAAATTACATGTTCAGTAGACAAATCTGAGAAAGGATGAGGTTGCAAGATTTGAGGAATTTGGGAAGAAGTTAAGAATGAGTAACTTAAATACGCTTCATTTTGAATGAAGCAAAAACTAAGTTTCCACTAGATTCAGAAGTAGTGACCCAGTTCATCTTACCTGAAGTTCAAAACAACTAATTTTGTGTGTTTTTAACAATTGCACATTTGTTATCCTATAAAGTTATTGAGAGGAAGTCAAAATTGTAATGAGAACGACAAAAGAAAAAATGCCACAAGAAAGTCCTTTGTTTTATTTTTTTGTTGATTTAATCTAAAGGAAAAGCACTTCCATTCAGAATTCTCATAAAAAGTCACGTTTAATAAGACCTCTCAATAGTAGGAGTGAGAAAAGTTAATTTCTGAAGACTTTCTACATTTTTTACAGTAGAGATAGAGAAATTGAGATGATCTACCCTGCAGTATTTACACTATTAAATTCGTACTTCAACAGTGTAAAAATATCCCAGAGTAGTTCAAGCTTATCTACGTGACATCATTCAAACAGAAAAAAAATAAGTAAAAGAAAAGAAAAGAAAAGAAAGGGTAGAGAAAATAAAAAACAGGCGATATTATGGTTATAGAAGCTCATTAATTTATTTAATGGCTGAGTTACTTATCTTTGAGCCTGAATGAGTTAAAATGAATGAAAGTAAGCATATTGGTGAGTCCGAGTAACTAGACCTGAGAACCCAATTCATCAGCAGGTGATGTAGAATGGAATAATAACTAAGAACCACCAGAAGGTGACCTGTTCCCCTGGCCCAGAGCAGAAGTAGAAGAAACACAGCATAGCAAACAGGACACAATAAAAGTCCTAAAGCATATTCACTAAAACAATTAAGTTTCCACCTACTACTGGTGGGTGTAAAGATTTCTCAGTATTTTCAAAAAATTATTAAATGAAAAAAATCTGAAAACAGAAAGAAGAAAAAAACAATATATAAATCGCCTCAACCTGCAGAGACAGACATTAACTTTATTATTCTTTACTTCTATCTAATTTCTCTCTTACAATGTTTGACAAAAAGGATTAATAAAAAAGAATTGTTCCAGAGTATGTTCTCCTATGATGCTAATACAGTACCCTTTAACCTGCTAGGAAAAAAAAAAAAAATGGCTGTACGGAAAGGGGTGTTAAAGAGAAGTCTATCTAAATAAAATGAATGAAGAGATCAATGGATTTATGGTAGGGAGGCCCTGAAGCACAGTGGTTAAGTGCTGTGTATTGGAAACTGGATTCCATGCAGCTGACTATGGTTTGAATCCTGACCTTTTGGCTTGAAAAACACACCTGGCATGTATGCATGTGTACCCTAAATCCTGACAGGATAGAAGACTGGAGGAAAAAGGCTTGTGGTGTGACCACATCCCATTGGAGGGGCCCCTCTCTCCCTCATACTCTTGTATGTGCTGTCTGGCAGATTTAGAAAGTGGACCTAAAGCCTACTTTGTATTTATGAGCAAATGTTAATATTAATTGAGAGCCCGTAAAAGGAGAGCAAGGACAACAAAGGAAGTCAACTTGATAAAGCTAAAATAAAATTAAATTAAATTAAACATACAGTCACCAATAGGCAAGTCAACCAAATCCCCCTCTCACTAATTAGAATTAAAAAAAAAATCTAATATCAGCTGAATCATCTCATTCCAAGGAGTAACTTTCAAGTAAACCACACCCAGGTACATTTTACTTATTCTAAGTAAGCATATGGTCTTCTTATTGAAAGAGGGCAAAGTCTACAGGAAAATGTACATCCCTATATGTTCCTTTTACCTCAGTGTATTTTAGGAGAGCAGGAGACGAGTGTTCGAAGTTATTTTAGGGACAAATCACACCAAGTCATGTGGTAAAGAGCTTATGCTAAGTTATCTTTTATTAAAGCAAAGCAAAGCAAACCAAACCAAAAGCTCTAGTAGATAATTCTTTTAGTTAATTCACAATTTCTTATAACCACTTCTATCTAAAATATATAATTTTAAATGGAAGTTTTCATTGAGTATAGAGTAATATATATGTAGCTATATTATATTTAATATTTTTACTCCAAAATGATGTGATTTTATTAGGAGTAATAATATTAAAACGCTTTATCCCAATTTGATCTCTTAATGCAGTTTTTAGGTTCTGAAAACTAGGTGTGAAAAGCATATTTTAATAATTTTTTAGTTGACACCAAATCCATTTTAAAGATGAGAATGGCCTCAAAACTGTACAAATTGAGTATTACAATAAAGAATAGAAACAAATTTTGCTGTACAAGTGTAGACAACAAAGGGAGACTTAGGAAGTAAATTATCAACAACAGATTCAGATTTGACTTTTTTTTTTAATCTGCCTCAAGTGAGTTTAAACACAAACCCATACACATTCACAGAAAAGAGAGTGTATTAGAGAAATACATTCTCTTGGGACCAGCAGATAATATAATGGCTACATCACTGAACTCTCCTGTAGTTGACTGCAATTCAAGTCCCGGACCCAGTGGCTTAAACTCATGCCGGGCATGTGTGTGGTGTGTGTGTGTGTGTGTGTGTGTGTGTGTGTGTGTGTGCCCAAGATCCCAAGAGGAGAATGGAAGAGAAGGCATTGTGGTGTGGCCATCCCCCATGGGGATGGGGTGATTTTTCGCTTTCTATCTTTCTCTTTCTGGTGAGCGCATGCACCCTATAGCAAAAACTCCTCCCCCCCCAAAAAATTTTTTTTTTTTAAAAGAAATACATTTGCTTTTTAGATAATTTAAAAATATGGTCTTACATAAATATTTCAAGAGGGGCGTCCTAGGGATAATAATAATAATAACATATCATTTTAGGCTTATAAATATTATTATTATCATTTTAGGCTTTTGCCATAGGGTGCATGTGTTCACCAGATAGACAGAAAGAGGTAGTCAGAGGGAAAGTAAGAAATCACCCCCTGAGGGGGATGGCCACGCTGTAATCCCTTCCCCTCCATTCTCTTCTTGGGACTCTGGGCATGCATGTACACACAACTGGTGTGAGTTCAAGCCGCTGGATCCAGGAATAGAATCTCAGTAGGCCATGTGGTAGTTCAGCACCTTAACCACTATGCCACCTGCTGGCACCAGGGGAAATTATTCATTGATTACTGGGCACTTCATTGATTACTGGGCACTTACACTGTAAATCAGGCATAGTGCAAGGAATTGAGTAAAAATCCTACCACTTGCAGTGTATATAGTTACAAAATGTTCAAATACTGTGTTATGAAAACTACTTAACAGCAAGTACAAAGTTTAGAAAGTAATAGCAGGACCTTTTCCAGTTATACTTAGCTTTCTACAAATTGTATACAAGTGACCTACAAACACGAGATGAACACAGAAAATAAGCACACACAACTGTCTTGTGCATAAGGTAAGCACAGTTTTGGTGAAGTGTGGAAGAAAATACTGGGAAAACTGAGTCTCCGTTCAAGTACATGAAAATTTAGGTCTGGCCCTGTGGAACAATGGTGAAGTGATATGTATGGGGAACCTCATCCCACACGATTAACTGCTATGTAAATCTTGGCCCCTGGTGGCTTGAAAAAAAATTCAAGGTACATGTATGTGCATGCCCCAAATCTTGATGGGGTAGAGAAATGGAAGGGGAAGAATTATGGGATGACCATGCCTCATTAGTGGTGGGGAGGGGGTGCTTTCTCTTTATTTTTTTTTTCTCTCTCTCTCTTGCTAATTCATATGCCCACTGGCAAAAGTAAAAGAAAAGAAAAAGGAAATAAAATGTAAACAATGTGTGTGTGTGAGGTGGGGGGGGAGGGTTGCTTTCATTAACCTCAGGAGCAACCCATTTCTTTTTAGAAATTTTTGCTACAGGATGTGTGTGCTCACTGGAGAGACAGAGAGGGACAGAGAGAAGTCATCCCCAGGGGGATAGCCATGCTGCAATCCCCTCTCCTCTATTCTCCTTTTGGGACATTGGGCATGCATGTACATGCACCCAGCATGAGTTTGAAACCTCTGGGTCTGGGACTTGATCTGCGGTTGACTATGTGCGACTCCAGCAATGTAACCATTCTGCCATCTGCTGGTCCCCAATCCATTTCTTAGCTTGGACAACACCAACTAGATGGAAAACTCTCACCACAGTTGCCCACTTGAAAAGATATTCTGTCAGCATAGGGAATGGCCAAACCAATATTCATAGCATTAAAATACAGAAGTGGAAATTAAAAAATGCATATCCTGGGAACCAGCAGTTAGCGTAATGGCTATGTCGCTGGATTCCCACGTAGTCGACTGCGGTTCGTGTCCCGGACCCGGTTGCTTAAAACTCATGCCGGGCGCGTGTGCGTGCGTGCCCAAGATCCCGAGAGGAGAATGGAGGAGAAGGGATTGCGGCGTGACCATCCCCCCTGGGGGGTGATTTCTCGCTTTCTGTCTCTATGTCTCTCTCTGTCTGTCTGGCGAGCGCACGCGCCCTACAGTGAAAATCTCTCCAAAAAAAAAAAAAATGCATATCCTTGGTACTCATAAGGAGTCAATGCGATCAGGATAAGTATGCATACAATTATGAAACAGGCAGGAGTACCTGTTAATGACAATGTACAAAGGTCTAAGAAGCAAAAAGTGATGGAGGATGAGAGGAAATACAACACAATTATGATGTCTGCTGCCCCAGAAGCAGCCCAGTGAGGTTCATGATGGAGTTTTTTCAGCTGTTTATTTTGTTGCCAGTTTCTTATGTCAAAATCCTGGGATCAATAGCTATAGTGATTTCTAAATGCAGCTTGTGCTCTGATGGACATAGCTATAATGCCTTTCTCTCCAAGCCATGCTAGATTTGCCTCATCAGTCTATCTGCCATAGCTGTGACCTAATTCTAAGTAGAAAGTATTAATCCAGATTCACAGCTGTGGCCTCTCAAGATCATCTCAAACTGAGAAAAGAGTCAATGTGCTTTCTGTGTAGGTCAATGAGATTGCTCAGTTCTGAGCTGGAAGGTGACTGTAGGATGAGGTTTAGCATCAAGACCTTTCAACAGTTTGTAGGAGAATAAGTTGCTTCTATCGCTGTTTCTCAGGTGCCTGAGACAGAAAGATGCTTATTTTAGCAATGTTGACCAAAGCTCTAAGAAACATTCAAATGATTGCAAACATACCCACAACTCTTTCATCTATTCGAAACCGTAATACTAAATGAAAATGGGCTTTCAACAGTAGATTCATTTGTCAATTTTTTGTTTGTTTGTTTGTTAGGTAATTTTTCTCTTGATATCAGGAATAGGGAGATAAATGATTTAACAAAAGCATTAAATGAAAAGAAAAGAAACAAGAAAGAAATACATTAAGTAAGGCAGAATCATGACATGCAAAATCAAGTCACAGGTGTAAAGATCCATAGCTGAATGGTTCTTTAAGAATTTTGTTCATTTTTATTTATTTTTCCTGCCAAAGGTTACATGTACTCAACAGAGAGAGATGGAAAGAGAGAGAGAGAGTATAAGGTACCCTCCAATTGGGCATGGTTACTGGTAAGCCCTTCTCCTCCATTTCTCTATCCTGTCAGGATTTTCCAACTCACCAGAGCCAAGAACCAAACAATGGTTGCCTATGTGGGAATCTAGCTCCCGAACCATGATGCTATGAGGCCAGCCCACATTTTGTTAATTTTATTGTGAATTTAAAAAATCTGCCATACAAATGTATATAGAGATATCCCCTCACAGAAAGGAAAGAAAAATACACAGATACTGCATCGTAAGAGTTAGACACATCAACTGGGGCCCTTTTGTCTTTTTCTTTCACTCAGTGATTGTATCTTTATCTATCTTTCTATGTATCTGTATACCTAATAATGTCAGATATAGATACAATAAATTAAATACAAGCCAATATTAGAAATATGTATGGGATTTCAGAACTGAGACAGTCCTTCTTTGTTATGAAATACTATTTATTGTCTGCCTTCAAAAGTGAGACAAGAGCCATGGAGAAGAGAGAAACATGTAACAGTGAAGTTATAGAAGGTGAGGATTGTGACACTGATCTGACTTCTTCCTGGGGCAAGGTTTTTAGATGGAACATATGAGGGACTTCTTTTCTACTTTCTTTTGTAAAAAATTTTTTGGAGATCACGCGTACTCACCAGAGACACAGAGACAGAGAGGAGGAAGAAAGAGGAAGCATCTCCCAGGGGGCATGTTTGTTTCTGTCTCTTCCATTTCTACATCTTGTTGGGATTTGTGATATGCACACATATGTACCTACTGTGATTCTCAAGCCAGTAGGTTAAGGACTCAAACCATGCAGATAGCCATGTGGGATCCAGCTGCCTTAACCACTGTCACAGGTCAGCCCCCACATGGTGGAATTTTGGTGGGTCAGAACATAGACCTACCTAGTGAATAAGCACTGGAAGGTAAGGGAGTTATTTTGTAAACCTCTTTTGATACCAATCTAGCAGTCTCTATCCTAGTCACACAAACATTTCCCTGTGTAGATGGCTGTATGGTTTTGTCCAGACTTACCTTTTTTATTTCTAGAGCAATTTTATTTAATAGTCAATTAGAGTCATTCTGCTAACTATGGAGTTCTTTATATTCTATTCATTGTATTAAAATAACCGAAAGTAGGGACCAGCTGATTGTATAATGGTTATGTAGCTGAACTGCCACGTAGTTAGTGTGGTTTGAGTCCTGGACCCAATGGCTTAAAACTCACTCTGGGCATGTGTGTGTGCATGCCCAAAATCCTGAGAGAAGGATGGAGGAGAAAGGATTGTGGTGCAGCCTTCCCCCTGGGGGGGTTGATTTCTCACGTTCTGTCTCTCTAGCGAGTGCACATGCCCTTAGCAAAAACTCTCTAAATAAATAAATAAATAATCAAAGGTATTTTAAAATCTAATAGTTCCAGTAAATACTACTATTTAACCTTTGCATACACTGTGTTGCATCCAGTTAATAAGGACTCTAGTTTACTGACATGTTTTCAGGTTGTGCAATGTGTTGATAGATCACTATGCTAGTTTGCTTGTGCATGCACAGACTTGGCTTTTTCTCTTGGCTTTTATTCTTTTTTCAGCTCCACCCTTTTTTGACTTTGAAGTCATTGCCTCCTTAGTCAAGTGAAGTAACAATACTTACATAAGTAGGGCATTGGCGACATACTAACCGTTCATCATTTTTTTTTTTTTTTGGTGTTCTCTGAATGACAGAGTTCCCTAATCCAGAGAGAGCATCCGTCCATTGTGCTGTAGTGCTTAAATCCTGTTTCTGCTCTTTCACACTCATTTGAGGTAAGAACTGTTACCTAAGGTGCCTGGTAGCTGAGTGGCTTTACCTCAGATGAAACCTGGGTGCTAGTCCATGTCTCTGAGAACCTACCTTTCTATTCATTCAGCTAACTGTTACTGCATACCTTGTATGCATTCATCCTGTGGAAAGAGTCTGGGGTAAAAAGAATGCAAAACAGGTAAGACAGACCAGCTAGTAACACAGTGATTGGGGTGGCTGGATCCCACATGGCCCACTATGCAGTTTGAGTCCCTGACTCGGTGGTTTGAAAAACACACCAACTGTGTGTGAGAGTGTGGCCAGAGTCCCGAGAGGAGAATGGAGAGGAAGGGATTGAAGCATGGCCAGTCTCCCTGAGGGAGGATGCTTTCTCACTTTCCCTCTTTTTCTGTCTCTCTCTCTGGTGAGCACATGTGCCCCATAGCAAATTAAAGGAACAAGAAATAGCAGAAAAGGCACAATCCCTCTTTTCCAACAGTTCACATCATGGAGAATGCAGACACACAACCTGGTGAGATGAAGTCTAATAGTTACTTTTGAATCCTACCTCCTAGCTATATGACATGGGCAAGTTACTCTCTTTTTTTTTCCTTTAATTTAATTTTATTTTTCATTTCATTTTCTTCCATACATTCAATCACATTATTGTTTGTCTTACGAAATGGATATTTCAACAGGTGAGCATTTCTTTGATAAAACTACAAAATATCTAACTCTTGACACCTGCATTTCTTTATTCATAAAGTGGGCATGATATCAATATCTGTTTTGTGTATAAGTTGTGAGAATTTGATGGGTTTATATAATCAGCATAGTCAGTGACACGTAATTAGCTTCTAATGGTGATTTCACGCTGCAATGGATGGGGGCTTTGATAGGGAACATACACATTGCTAACAGGAAAAAGGAGGGGCATTCACTCCATTAAAGACATTTGGACACTACCTCTGGTCACTGCCCAGAAAGGGCTGAGATATATTGCTATTTATTTGCAAAGAAAAGTTAGAAATGCAAAAATACTTTCACCTTGTTTTGCTGAAAAAAAGAAACTTTTCGCCTTTTGAATGAAGTTCTCCCAATCGATGAAATGAAATGACTAAGATTACACAGAGTGCAGTATTACTAGTACCCTGGAAGCACCAGAGTCCATGAGCGATGTTAATATATCTTTTGTCATTGGCTCCTGCTTGCAGGTGCCTTCTCTACTATTCAATCATATATTATAGTGAGGAAGATAAATGGACTCAAGAAAAGCAGAGAACAATACTGCAGTTTTTAAATCTGTCACAGTTCTTCCCTCACTTCAAAGTTCAGTTGACAACTGCATTTATTTCTCATTGCAATTGCTACAGGTTAATAATATTGTTTTATCAGGAAACATTTATCTTGAGGAAGAAAGTTATCCTAATACAGCAGATAACTTATCCAAGGACAAATAGGAAAGAGGCTGTGTCTAGAGGGTAATGCTAATGCCTGGCATGCTATAAAAATAAATGAAATCTGATTAACACTATTGGAGGGAAGAATAAGTCATAGTTTCTATGAAATATTATTTTCCTGATTGGAACCGTTTCCACTTTTTGTCAGCTTAAAACATGGTATTAAAGATGAGATGACTTTAAAACTGAGACAGCTATCTCAAGCCCGATGATTATAAATGGTGTTATAGACTTGTAATCCTGAGGGTTTAGTCTAAAAGTATTTTCCCCATAAATTGAAAGAGAAACACACAAGGAATTCAGAAGATTCTAATTAATGCTGTGCAAAAAATTTAATGGAAATTTTAAAGGCCATTTCAGTGAGTATTTTTGATCATGAATTGTATGTATAGAAGAAATTTCTTAGCAAATTTGGTGATGCCAAAAAAGGCTACTACATGGGTACAATATTTATTTGCACAGAATCATTATTATTAATTAGTCTGCTTATACAAACTCACAAAGGTTAGTTCATTGTCAGCTCTATTCAAATATATATTATCAATACGTAACGTCTAGGGCCAGTTCTGTGGCCTGGAAGTTAAGGGAGCCAGATTCCACATGGCTAATTCTCGCCCAGGAAGCTTGAGGAACACACAAGGTGCACGTGCACGTGTGCTCAAAATCCCAACAGGAAGGAATGGGTAAGAAGGGATCGTGATGAGACCATGCTTTAATTGGGTGGGGTGCTTTCTCCCTTTCCCTTTTTGTCTCTCTGTCTCTCACTGGCTAACACATGTACCCTCTGGCTTATGAACAGAAAAAAAAAATAAGGCTTAACATATGAAAAACGGTAATGACTACTTTAGTGGAGGAAGATAGACCACAAAGTGTTTATAGCAATTATCCTAACCATGGTGATAATTTCTTCTTTTAAAAAATAGTTCACTAATGTGTGAAGTGAAAGAAGTTTGAGCAACAAGTGAAGAAAGAATGTACCAGGGCATGATTTATTTTGAATTGGACAGCTGAAACGCATCCAATATAAAATCACTCATTCTTGTTTTTCTTTAACTTTGCCTGCAGCACTGTGCGGTATATCTCTGAATGTGTTACACAACTCGGCAGCACCCAGAGCTAAGCAATGCAGAGCATTCCCAGCATGAAAGCTGGGATTACGGAAAAAAAAAAAAAAAGAAGAAGAAGAAGAGAAAAGCAGGTGGGTTGTTTATAGTAATGCAGGTGTGGTTCAGTAATAAATCTAATAGATCAACCCACTAACAATGATAATAGCTTGTGTTTATGTAGGTCTTTTCTTTATGATGCCCAATGTGTTTTTAAAATATGATTCTGTTCATTCAAAATGCATCTCTGTGATTAGGAAAGGCACGGGTTTAATTCACTCCATTTTATGGGTGAAGAAACTCACAATGTCCTCTGTGATGGGCAAATATTGCAAAGTGCTGAATTCTGTATTCTTTCCTGTTGCACCTAAAGGCCTGGTTAAGGCAGCAGTAGGTCTTAACTGGTCCCAGGAGAGATGACTGGAACAGGGACAATAAAGGGTGAACAAAGACAGTTATTATAGGAACTAGGTACTGTGGTGCCCACATATCTTCTGCTGAATTTTCAATGCAATTTTCCAGTGTAAAAGCTGGAATTTTCACATAGCAAAATCCTAAAGATTGTGTTTTGGTTTTATTTTTGTTTTTAAAATAACCAAGATGTGGAGCCAACAGATAGTGTAGTGGTTAACGTGCTGGATTCCACATGGCCAACTGGGGTTTGAGTCCCGGACCTGGTGCCTTGTTTTCTCACTTTTCCTCTCTTTCTTGCTTTCTCCCTTCTGTCTCGCTGCCACCCACCTCAGTGGCACCTGCCCTATATAGCAAATTTAAAAATATATCAAATAAAATAAGAATAAACAAAGATCTCAATAACTGGGTTATTTTAGAAATTCCCAAACTTTAACTTATATAAATAAAAAAAAGTAGTTACATTGTTATAAGACTCAAATTTTAATTTTTGCCATCAGAAAAGTGGTAGGCACATACTGAAAATCAGTAAGTCTTTTTTTTTTTCTTTTTGGAGACGTTTTTGCTATAGAGCACATGTGCTCACCAGAAAGACAGAGACAGAGAGACAGAAAGCAAGAAATCACCTCTCAGGGGAGATGGGCATGTTGCAATCCCTTCTCCTCTATTCTCCTCTCGGGATCTTGGTCATGCACACACACGCACCTGGTGTGAGTTTTAGTCATTCCGTCTGGGACTCAAATCACGGTCAATTACATGGGAGTCCAGCTACATAGCCATTATACCAACTGCTGGTCCTGAAAATCAATAATTCTGCTTGCTAATTCTTCAACTGACTGGGACGTTTCTGAAGAAAGTGAACAGAGAATGAGATAAATTAAGGAATTAAAATAAAATAAAATAAATGCCCCAAAGCTATAGATATTAAGAGAGTAAGATTTTCTTGCAAGACTAGATTAATGTAAACAACTGGAACACCAAATGCATACACTCAAATATATACAGACATAACTTTAATATTTTAAAGTGCTCTACTGAAAAAGGGAAGTTTCTTTCAATACATGGCATTGAATATGGTGGCAATGCCCTACACTGGAACTATTGCCTGTGCTGGGCTCCTGGGGCAGTCCACAGTACCAAGAAGGCTCCTTCACTGAGCAGGAAGATATCTTGAATGTTCTCAGCCCAAAGTAGTGACAAATGATTAAAATGGCAGATATACTAATTACTTGATTCAATTATTATTCACTATAGTCACGAACTGAAGAATGACATTACACCTCCACAAATATGTGCAATTATTATATGTAAATCTTTTATAAGATGGAATATTGAACATTTTTAACAGAGAAATATATGTGTATTGAGAAAATGTAGGACACCAAATTATATCATAAATGTATGTTTATGCATGTATAAAACAAACATGCATATGAAAAAAGAGGGGAAGAAAATATTTCAAATATACGAATAGTCTCTAATAGGATTAGATAATGGGCACCTTGTTTTCTTTTGCTTTCCACATTTAGCTAAATTAACATGTGCTATTTTACTATTGAAATACATTTGGAATACATTCTTCATGATAGATAGTATTTACTGAGTCGTTAATATGTGGCCAACAGTTTTCTCAATCATTTGTCACAAACTAACTCACTTAATCCTCTTAACAAATTTCCAAGGAACATCGTCTCTTCCTCCTATTATAGAAATAATAAAATAAAAGTCTAGAAAGAGTTAGCAACTTGCAGAGGATCACATAGTTTCTAAACAGTAGATCCAAGATTTGGGTCCCAGCATGCCAATTCTAGCATCCATTCTCCCAAAAATTGTGTAACGTCGTCCTGCTTCAATTAATAAGATGGCATGCATATTGATTGAGGAATTGTAGCTCTTAAAAGCTTCTATAAATTACATTTTTTCCATCCTCACCTATGATAACTCAATTGGCTCTGTAAAGTAGTTTGATAGGTGCTCACATTATTTTTCTGATTCAAAGAGAGTATTTCAAGCACTATTTATTCAGAATTAGAGGTCAGTAATTTTTCCCAGTCCAGGTGTGCTTCTACAGGCTCCTACTTGTCCTTGAGCTCTCGTGAGCTATCACCCTTGCTTCCAGAAAGTTGAGTTATTTGTGTGCTATAGACTGTGAAATCAGAGACAGTGCGTTTCTATGGGAACCAGCTTTATTTAATCCAAGAAGGCAGTGAAGAGTAATTTGTGAATGTTCGAGTGAAGAAAAAGTTAGCCACACATCATATCCTCATTTTTGAAACACCATTTCTTTCACTTTTTCCCCTTCAGAAATTTCTCCTTTTAATCCTATGTAGCTGAAGGAATTGCAACATCTTTACCTGACAGACTTAATAACTCTCTTCCTATTTATCTTCACAACATCTAAAACCAAGGAAGAATTTCTCCTTGCAGAATATAGGCAGACAGATACACTCTCTAGTCTTCCTCATTCTCTGAAGTAGAAATTATGATACTGAAATATATAGACTATATTACAGGAATTAAAGGGGTGAATGAGAAGGGATGAGAATTGTCAATTAGGAAAGTCAGTATTATTATTCCTGTCTTTATTTCTGTATTTCTGTGCTTTCTTAGAGGCCCAATTCTAATTGCAGTTCAAAAATTAGAAGGAAAGCAATCATATTTTTAACCCTAAATTTGTGCACTACTGTTCACTGTTGGATCTTTAATATAGTATTAAGAATAACTTTTCTTTCTAATATATATTTTTCAACTCAATTCTGACAATCATCTTTAAAAAATTTTATAATAAATGATATAGTCTCCTATAGAAACTGATGTCTAACAAAATATTTCAGTATTACTAAGAAATACTTTCTGTGCATTTTATTATACAAATAATATTTTTTCAAAACTAATTTTAAACATTCACTCCATCACCAGAAAAGAACACAATAAATTGATCATGATATAGTCAATTCTTAAAAATTAAGGGGGTTGTTAGTATTTCCAAGTGCCCATTCTATCAACAGAAAAAAAAAAAATGTGTGTTTGCCATAATCTAGAAAATTCCTGAAATTAAGATTGTGAGAGCATGCAAATGTTTTCCAAAGATTATTTGGGAAACAAAAACATCATCAAAAAGTGAAAGTGGGGAACCAGCAGTTAGCGTACTCCCGCATAGTCGACTTTGGTTCACGTCCCGGAACCGGTGACTTAAAACTCACGCCAGGTGCGTGTGCGTGCATGCCCAAGATCCCGAGAGGAGAATGGAGGAGAAGGGATTGTGGCATGACCATCCCCCCCTGGGGGGTGATTTCTCACTTTCTGTCTCTATGTCTCTGTCTGTCTAGCGAGCGCACGCACCCTATAGCGAAAATCTCTCAAAAGAAAAAAAAAAATAAAAATGAAGAAAAAAAGTGTAAGTAATGCTTTTAAAGGAAGATTCTTCCAAACTAGTCTCTAAATTTTAATTGATTTGGCATAATGACATTTAAGGAAATGGGATGTAAATTATTTCATCATGTCATAAAATTAATTATTGGATGAAATTAAATTCTTTATAATAATGGAGTAAAAGAGTGAAAATATATCAACTTTTGTGCAAAAGGAATTAGATGTGAACATCTCAATACAAAGGACTATATCAATGTAAGACGTTTATGGAGAAAACTTCCCAATACAAACATGTATCTTACCTTAAATACAGAGAATTGCATTTTAAAATTTTTTCAGTGAGCTTAGAGAATTAATAATTATTCTCAATATATATAAAACATTCCAAATCAATTTTTCTGTAATACATTTTGAAAAGAACAAATCCATTACTCTACTTTGAGGTAAGTCCATACCTAAACTACCAGGGAATCGGACATATTTCTCAAAATTTTCAGTTTTGCAGATTAAAAAGGGTTCAAAAGGGTACCTGAATTTACCATGAAGCAGACTCCAGTGGATGCCCTTCTGTTGGACTTTTCCCCAAAGGATTTAATTACTAAAGTGCCCCAAGCATATTTGCTTTGGCAAATAAGTAGCACCATGGCTTAATAAACATAATGATAGTTCTTTTAGTTCATCATTTTAGAACTTCAGACAGTGAAATAGAATTTTCAGGTCCAAGTTTGTGCCAGTATTTCATAAATCAAACCTATGTTCCAGTATTTTGTGTAGTGAAGCAGGGAACCAGGTACGTGTTAAATAATCATAATATTCAGTCCAAACTAAAGAAATGCTCATCTCTTAGGAAGTTAAACTTTACTTAACAAAATGAAGGATGCCTATTTGTAAAATACATCCCCAAAGATTTTAATTTGTGAGAGTCGCATTGATTTGTAACACAGGAAATTCAAATTGTGTTCATTATAAATAATTTTACATTTTCCTATTTTTTTTGACTTTATTTTACTGTTATTCTTTGGTGGCATTTGTATTCCTAGATTGTATACATTTTAATTAGCATTGCTATCTTGCTACCTTTAATATGTTCTATTGCTATCCTTCTAATTATCTTCTTAAAACCATTATCAGTCTTTTAAATTTTCTGTGATGTCAGTTTGAAAAGTGACAATACATTTAGGGTTAACTATTATTTTGGCCATTTTGATTACAGGCTTTGGCTTTTGACCTTCTGGAAATCACATGACCCTTACTTAAGACCTTTGCATAATTACCTATCCAGTTTTCTTATCTCCTTCTTCCTTTGTATGTCTTTTTCTTCTCCTAAAGTTCCTGAGTGCAATGGAAAGCTGGTCATCGCCAAAGTTATAGCAACCTTGTAAGGACTCTCCCCATAGTCTTCACAAGATAACCAATTAATGACTTATTGCTTTATCTGTGTTATGTCATTCCTAAAACTATTATGTCTGTTTTTTTGTTCTTTAACTAAATGTTAATTAACTTGACAAACTTTTCCTTTTGTTATTTAAGACCCACACTCTGCATTTAATTCATATACTTCATTATATAGTAGTTGGTTTATAGGTTTATGATTTTTTTTTTCTGTCCCATGGAAGTACTTACCACATTCAGACTCTGAAACTTTCAAAAGAAACATAATTGCATTTGTGTGAACAAAGTTAAATTCTACAACAATAAGAAGACATTTTAGATGATATGATTATAAGATTTTCAGATTTATATTCATAATTATCAAGACTTCCTTAAACCAATGTCAAGATCAGTAGTTTTAAAAATATGGTCCTTTGGGGACCGGCAGGTGGCATGGTGGTTAAGGCCCTAGACACTCTCCCATGGCAGATCACGGCTCGAGTCCCGGACTTGGCAGGTTGCCTTCTCACTTTACTTCTCGCTGTGTGTCTTTCTCTGGTCAAATGAAAATAAATGAATGAATAAATAGAATAAAATAAATAATTATAAATAAATAAATAAATGTGTGATTTTCTGAAACCTGGGAATCTCTAAAATTCCATCAAGGTCCTCAAACTCTAAAACATTTCATCATAGCAGTTACCTTTTTCATGCTTTTGATGTTTGAACTAATGGTGCAAAACAATGGTGGGTATCTGCCAGTACTTGAGCCTATATTAAAATCTACTAGGTGATACAGAATTATATAACGGGGTCCTGAATAAAACAGTGAAAACGATTAACTCTATTAAAACACATCCTTAAATATAGCTTCTTAATATTGTGTGTGACAAAATGAAAAGTATGAGCCAAGCATTTCTGCTTGTTTGAAACAGGATGATAAAATTAAATAAAGGGTTCTATGTGATAGCTTGAGATGTGAGTTAAACTAGCTGCCTTTTTGATGGAAGACCATTTTTATTGAAAATAATGCCTAATAGGCAAACTATGGTATTGGCAGATATTTTCTCAAAAAATCAACAAATTACACCTGTTACTTTAAGAAAACACTTAACAGTATTTGTTACCAATGATAAAATTTAAGCTTTCCAGTAAAACTTAAAATTTTGGAGAATTTGTATCTGGTACTAAGAGCTATCCAATATTTAAAGACTTTTCTGATGAAATGGATGGCATATAATGTGATTTTTATATGAAAAATCTTTTGGCATATCAGTAAAAACATTACTTTCCAAATAGCTCAATGCTCTATGTAATTAAATCATGCCTGGGTAAAATATCTAGTTAAAGATAGGCCAAAGGATTTTAATGTAATAGATATCATTTCATACTCCACATTATAACTAACCTTTAAGAATCTACCACTTAATATAGTTTGGAAGTTTAGATGTTGTATCAAAGATTATCCAGTTATCTGAAGTTATCTATTACAATATCCCTCCTTTTCTTCAGTTATGAATTTGTAATTGCAACAAAATACAAATAAATTACAAAGAAAAATAATTTTGTGAGGTTGAGATTTCTTCAAATAGTTCAGTCAAAACAATGTAACCTAACAGATCAAAAGCAGAAGCAAATATAAGAATTAGCTTTCAGGACCAGCAGGTAGTGCAATGGCTATGTCACTGGACTCCCATGTAGTTGACTGTGGTTCAAGTCCTGGACCCGGTGGCTTAAACTCACGCTGAGAGCGTGTCTGTGCGTGCCCAAGATCCCAAGAGGAGAATGGAGGAGAAGGGATTGTGGCGTGGCCATCCCCCCCGAGAGGTGATTTCTTGCTTTCTGTCTCTCTGTCTCTCTCTTTCTGGCGAGCGCATTTGCCCTATAGCAAAAATTTCTCCAAAAAGAAAAAGAATTAGCTTTCTTCCATTTGTGTGATTACAACAATGTAAAGCAATCATTACTTCTAATGGGAATTTTTTGGGGGGGTTGGGAAAATGCAGTTTATCTAATAAATGTTACTTATATTAGGATATAGATATCATTTTTATGAATTTATATATTTAAAATTTTTAATTTAATACTTCACATTAATGTGGTAAATAGCAACAGATATAAACCAAATGAGTATAAGTTTGATATGATATACTTTGTGTCAAGAGATCCTGGAACAAAAAAGAATTCAGAATAATCTCTTTCTTTTTTTTTTTTTTTTTTTTTGATAGAGAGATTTGGTTGCTTAGGTCATGTGCACTCACTGGAGACAAGGAGGAAGTGAGAAATCACTCCCCAGCAGGATGGCAATGGCACAATTCCTTCTTCTCCATTCTCTCTCAGGCATTTGGGCACACACACACGCATCCAGCGTGAATTTCAAGACACCAGGTCTGGAACTTGAATTGCTGTTGACTACATGGTAGTCCAGTAATGTAACCACTAGGCCACCTTCTGGTCTCCAGGATTGCCTCTCTAAACATTGGTTAACCCACGTCTGAGTCTTGGGATCTCTTCTGTTTTAACAAAGATCTATTTCTAGGAGATCTCATCCATTTCTATGGTTTTAAATCACTAATGTGTAAACTAACCAAGTCATATATTCAATCCTGGCTTCACTCTTTAGTTCCAAATTTATTTATGTAATTGCCAGTGGACATTTCTACTTGTACATCTTGTAGGAATCTCAAGATTAACATTATTCAAAATGTAGTTCCCAATGTTTTCTCTAAACTTGTTCCTTTGCCCATATTCTCTCTCTCAGTATATTACAACGTCAATCTTCCAGTTGATTTGCCAGAATTTTTGTCAGCACGCCGATTCCTGTCTTCTCTCAAAAAGAATATCCAATTCATCAATAAAGCTCATCAACTTTAACCTTCAACTCAAGTCCCCAAACTGACCAGATTTAACCATCTCCCCCACTGTCACCTGGTCGGATACAACATCATTGTTTGCCTGGGTCTTTTCAATATCTCTGAACTGACCTTTCTCCATGATTGCCCTTTTTAAATTCAGGATAGTCTAGGTCATACTACGGCCACAAATACTGCTAATGTTCTGGTTCTGATAAAATTATTTCATATATGGACCAAAAGGTAGGGTGGTGATTAAGGCGTTGGACTTCCACATAGCCACCACTGTTAAAATCCTGGTCCCAGAGGCTTAACAATCACCTGCGTGGGCATGCTTAAAATCCCCAGAGGAAAATGGAGAAAGGATTGCGAAATGGTCATTTCCCCCGGGGGTGATTTCTCACTTTCCCTCCCTGTTTCTGTTTCTCTCCCAAGTGCACACAACGCATGGAAAAAACCTAAACAGAACAGAATAAAAGCAAAATCATTTCACATACTTTTTTATCCTTATCCTACTCACCCGTCACAAGTTAGCTGGGGATTCTTCATGCCTTCTACTCTGAGATCTGCACTGCCAGTGCAGCCACAAATTACTAACAAATCTACATGGGAAAAGCAAAAAGGGGTGGTAGCGAATCTCAAAGCAGAAATGAAATCTTTCCACGAAGAAGTGGCAGTTGTGACTGATCTCAAATTACTGCCCAGACCTACTCAACTGACCCTACCAGACTGGGTGGGCCATATTTGCATGTGACTAGAAGGTACAGCCATTAATTTTTGATGACTAAAAAGTTCCCATTTTAAATTCAAGAAAGAAAAGATAAGTTATTCTTTGACTATATGCAAATAACCTCCAAATGACGCGAACCGCAGTCAACTACATGGGAGTCCAGCGACATAGCCATTACGCTAACTGCTGTTTCCCCCCTCCAAATGATTTTTTTTTTTTTTTTGGAGAGTTTTTTTTTCTCTATAGGGCACACGCGCTCGTCAGACAGACAGAGAGAGACAGACAGAAAGCGAGAAATCACCCCCTAGGGGGGATGGTCACGCCGCAATCCCTTCTCCTCCATTCTCCTCTCGGGATCTTGGGCATGCACGCACATGCGCCCGGCGTGAGTTTTAAGCCTCCAGGTCCGGGACGCGAACCACAGTCGACTACGTGGGAGTCCAGTGACATAGCCATTATGCTAACTGCTAGTTCCCACCTCCAAAAGATTTTAAACTCTGGGGCAGCAGGTGGTGTGGAAGTTAAGGGGGTGGATCTTACATGGCTTACTTCATGATTTGAGACCTGGATCTGGTGGATGGGGGAACATGCCAGTGTGTGTGCATGTGTGCCCAAAATCCTAAGAGAATGAAGATGAAGGGATTGCATCTTGGCTATCCTCCCTGGAAGGTGACAAAGTGACTTCTCACTTGTTTTCTCTCTCTCTCTCTCTCTCTCTCTCTCTCTCTCTCTCTTTCTCTCTCATGAGTGCACATGTCCTGTAGCTTAAAAAAAAAAATGTTTAACTTCTCCTGATACAACAATCTGTCAGAAACAATTGATTTTCTTGACCCCAAGAAATGCTTTATTTTTGGATTGTATAGCTAATAAACAACCATAAAACAATATACTTTTTAAATGTGTAGAGTTACATAAATGTAGTAGAACTCTACTCCAGAAAAGCTGTATCACTTTTCACTATTTCTAGAGTTAATTTAAAATGTCAGAATTATGTGGTAGGAATAAAAAGTATATATATGTTGAGTCATCAGGAAAGTCATGATGTATTTTTACAAAAGAAAATATGTCATGACTTTTCTTACAACCCAGTAAAAAAGTATATAGCTTGATAACATTTAGTAAATTTACAAAGTTATTTAATCATTAACATGACCCCAGTTTTTGTTTGTGAAATTTCATGACACTTTGTACTTATTCTCTGCTTCTACTCCTACCACTGGGCAGTTACTGATCTGCTTTCTGTCTCTATAATAATGTTTTTCCCAGGAGGTTTAGCTATCTTGGCATCCCTTGTGCATATAAAAATAAATTAATGGATTTCTAAAATATATAAACATTTATTTCAAAGCAACAGTAAATAGTTGTCCTCAATGTTAGCTGAAAAAAAAAAAGAAGACAAAATGTATTTACGTAGGTAGAATTTTATTAAACATAAAAAAGGACTTTCTAATCCCTAGAAAAAATAAGTATTTTAGATCATTATATAAACTAATTAAGAAACTTTCATGAAAAAGAGTTAGTTCTATTTTAAGAAAAGCTGAAAAATAATCATGTCTAAAACCATAGTCCCTATCAACATTTTACATCTCTTGTATAATATCCCAATTTATTTGTCACATAATTTTATAGCTGGAAGTCTTTCTAAGTAAGACAATAGTAGTCATAATCACTGAATCCATACTTGCTGTCACACAGAATTTTAGCATGATATTTTCCAAATAATGAAATGAATGAATGAAAACAAAGACACCTTTGACTACCTAACCTTCCACAATATTTTAGTCATAGTACCCGAAATAGCTTTGTTTATAATAAAGAAATATTTGAGCTTCTGGTAACTTAAAAGCAGATTATCTGCTACTAATATCTTCTCTTGAAAAAATGACATTTTCTTAAATTATATTGGGTTGTCAGGAAAGTCATGATGCATTTTTGAATAGAAAAATAGAAAAATGCATCATGACTTTCCCAACGACCTAATAGACTATGGACTATAATATATTTCTTTTTTTTTTCTTTTTTTTTGGAGAGGTTTTTGCTATAGGGCATGTGCATTCGCCAGACAGAGAGAGACAGAGAGACAGAAAGCAAGAAATCACCCCTCAGGGGGGATGGTCACGGCGCAATCCCTTCTCCTCCATTCTCCTCTCGGGATCTTGGGCACGCACGCACACGCGCCCGGCGTGAGTTTTAAGCCACCGGGTCCGGGACGCGAACCGCAGTCGACTATGTGGGGGTCCAGCGACATAGCCATTATGCTAACTGCTGGTTCCCTGGACTATAATATATTTCTTTAGGTAGAAAATCTATACAAAGTAGGAAAAGATATACACAAGAAATATAAACTATTCTTTTTTTTCTTTTTTTTTTTTTGAAAGGTTTTTGCTATAGGGCACGTGCGCTCACCAGAAAGACAGAGAGAGACAGAGAGACAGAAACCAAGAAATCACCCTCCGGGGGGATGGCCATGCTGCAATCCCTTCTCCTCCATTCTCCTCTTGGGATCTTGGACACGCACATACACGCGCTCAGCGTGAGTTTAAGCCAGTGGGTCCGGGACTTGAACCACAGTTGACTACATAGGAGTCCAGCGACATAGTCATTATGCTAACTGCTGGTCTCAAGAAATATAAACTATTCTTGCCATCTCACAATATGCTTTAGAAAATGCAGAAAAAGAGAAGAGGAGAAAAGTTGCAGAGTTCTTTAAACTTACTGTGATAATTAGTATAATGTTATTGACTGTATTATTTTTAAAATGTTATTTACTGGCATTTGAAAAATGAACTCATAAAATGAGAAGGACATGACTAATATCTTTTGAGAGAGTTAATTGATTAATGATTGATTATTTCCATTTTAAATTTTATAGCACCTTATTTTAGCAGATTTTTAAATTCTCCCTCCAGCTCTCATTCATTCTCATTTTAAAATTTTCTCCCTTAAACAGAATGAGGGCATTTCTAAAAGAGATGATAATTTCCTATCAGAAAACTACATGGCCAATGGGATGGTTAACCTTTCCTCAAATGACAAGTCCAGGAGTGCACAAAATCACATTCAGCACATGGAAGATGTTAGATGAAGACATCATACAACTTTGAATGAAAAGTCATCTTCTTAAAACCTGACACATTCATGGTGAGCTAGTGCCAAGACAAATGCAAGCAGAACTATAGCCTGGAAATACTTAAACATATTATTTGAATTCTCAGAAGTATCATTTTTACTTAAAGTAAACATTGGCATGCAAAGCCAATAGTCTGAGTAATCCGGTCTTGAAGTGTAACTTTATTTGTTATGGGGATTTGCTCAGGGAAGAGAAGGGGAAAAAAATAAACCCAACCCTTCCCTCGTCTAGTGCAGAGAGAAAATAGTTGTTTCTGCAACACTGGAGACATTATTTGAGACCATGTAAGTGACGCTGCCTCAAGCTACTTTAACAATTCGCAACTAAAATTTGATTGAATTATTTTTAGTAAAATGTTCAGTTGGCACAGACATCTGGGATAATTACTGTTTGTCTCTTTATTAGCAGATGGATACTAAGCTCTAACAGTGAGAATCCCATTCTACAACCAGACAGCTATGTCAGTCACTCCAAACCCAAAGGAAAGGGTTCCCTTAATTCTCTGATGAATCTTCTCCTTAAGTGGTAGAGTTGATTGAGCCACTCATAACCAATTTAGGGTCAGAAAACCCAAGCTTGCCCCAGCTGCTACTTACTGTGTGGTCTCTAAACAGCAATTTCTTCATTCCTTATAAAAATCAGAGATAAATGTACATACAGTGCTTTGGAAGCTATAAATGGTCACACAGATACAAGTGAGTCATTTTTATTGCACATTTCTTTTAATAAAAACCATATACTTTTAAGAAATCTGGTTACATACCAAATTAAATTTTTAAGCATTAATGGTTTATACTAGACTACATACCTAGGAATGCTTTCATTTTATGCACTTGCTCATATCGTCTGCAAGGAGATTCTATATTCCAATGTCTAAACTACTGGTCTTGAAACAATTTTCAAACAGAAAAACATGTAAGTTTCTGTCTCATTCTTAATGAATCAATGATAGCTCCTGATAATAAGTACTTTTTTTAATGGACTCACAAGATATGTATTCATAATTCATTATTCATTTTTGCCTGAAATTGACCTAAGGCTCACCAATTTTTCTTTTTTTCTTTCTTTTTTTTTCTTTTTCTTTTTTTTTTTTTGGTGAAACTGCATAACTCACTCTATTTTTCTGGTACTCTTTCATTGCCCTTTTGTTTTGTGAGGTCCTTTCCCCCTCCAAAGGATAGGTCAGAGACTCAGGGAGTTGGAAAGAGATGCAAGGCACTGATGTCATGTTGTTTATTGGCTGAGTTTAGGGTGGGCTCGCAAAGCCCTTAGCAGTACTTGCAAGTGCTTCCTCCCCCTTAGAGTTTATAATGCCCATGAAGAGCACTCACAGAACAGCTTACTCCCTCTTGGAGCTCACAGCATAGAGCTGAGCGGAGCCAAGCCAAAGCCAAGACAAAAAAAGGCCATCAGGGCTGAGCAGGCTGAATGAAGTCAAGCTGAGCAGGGCTATCTAGCAGAACCAAAGAAGACCAGAACTAAGAAGCTGAACCAGGTGCTCCCTTTCTCTTAAAGGGGCTGCAGACAATAGTGGCTCATTGCCAAAACCAAACTGTCACACACGCACATGTGTATTACATTCAATGGCATAAAACGACGAAGTCATAATTATATAACAAGCATGCTAGCACAGTACAACTAATAACATACATTGTTTACCCTGTGGCCTTTAAACATGATAAGGTAGAAAGTCAAGGAGCCATACTAAACCGTCCTTACTACATTTGCAGTACATCTTTTCTCTTTCTTTCCTTTTTTTCTTTTCCTTCCTTCCTTCCTTCCTTCCTTTCTTCCTTCCTTCCTTCCTTCCTTCCTTCCTTCCTTCCTTCCTTCCTCCCTCCCTTTCTTCCTTTCTTCCTCCCTTCCTTCCTTCCCTTAATCCTTCTTTTTTTCTTTCCTTCTTTATTTGACAGAGGATATGTGTGCTTGCTGGAGAGAGATGGGGTGGGGTGGAGTGGGAAGCCAGTGACAAAGCACTTCCCATGGGGAATGGTCATGCTGCAACCCCTTCTCCATTTCTCCTTCCTTTTGAGATTTTGGACACATGTAAACACATGCCTGGCATGTTTCTCAAGCCACTGGGTCTGGGGCACAAACCTTGCAGTTGGCCATGTGGTATTCTGTTGCCCTCACCACTATGCCACAGGCTGGCCTGCCTATTATTTCTTAATGATCTAGGTTATATTGCTAAAACATTTGCAAGTTTTTAAATAGATTACAGTTTTTTAAATGAAATTTTTATTATCTGTCATTTTATTCTAGTATTATTACAGAGCAGTATTATTACAGGGTAAACTTAAGGCTATTAAACACAGACCATAAATCTCAGTGGTTTAACATAATCCACACTTATTTCTCACTCATGCAAATTCCGATGTGAATGCATGATTAGATAATTTGACTGGAGTCTTTTTCCCAAGTGTTGAGTTGGGGGATCCAGCTATTTTCATTTTCACATTTTTGAGTTTCAGTTTATTTTGAGTAAAGTCCTTCCTGATTCAATTTTACAGATTTACCGTCCTTTGTATTCATAATATGGTATATATCCTTCTATCTTCTGTACATGTACTCTTTTTTTCTTTTTGGAGAGGTTTTTGCCATAGGGTGTGTGCACTCGTCAGACAGACAGAGACAGACAGAGAGACAGAAAGCAAGAAATCGCCCCCCCACCACCACCGAGGGATGGCCACGCCACAATCCCTTCTCTTTCATTCTCCTCTTGGGATCTTACTGACACACGCATATGTACCCGTCATGAGTTTTAAGCCGCCAGGTTCGGGACGCGAACTGCAGTCGACTACATAGGAGTCCAGTGACATAGCCATTACGCTAACTGCTGGTCCCTCTTTTTTCTTTTTCTTTTTTTTTTTTTTTTTAGAGGTTTTTGCTATAGGGCACATGGGCTCACCAGGAAAAACAGACAGAGACAGACAGATGGAAAGTGAGAAATCACTCCCCAAGGGGATGGCCATGCCACAATCCTTTCTCTTCCATTCTCCTCTTGGGATCTTAGGCATGATTGCACACGTTTCCAGGGTGAGTTTAAGCCACCAGGTCTGGAACTTGAACCGTGGTCAACTACATGGGAGTCCAGTGACATAGCTATTACACCAACTGCTGGTCCTGCTGTACACGTACTCTTGAAAACTGAGTTCTTTGTGCAGCAACATGGGTTCCTGTACATTTATTTTAATCTTTGTTCTTTACTGTCCATTGCCACAGAGATCGTCTCCAAATATGCTTACTGCCATAGTCCAAACTTTGGCTCTGTCATGTTCAGAATCTAGTCTGCAGTTGTGACTCATTTCATTGTTTTTCTCAAGTCTCTCCAATAAGTCTTCTTGGTCCTAACATGATTATTGCTCTTTGGCTGCATATCACATGGCCATTAGCTATACACACATAGACACAAATATCCCATATGTCACACCATCTTGGCAAGTGCTGTTCTCTGCCATGTTATCAACCAGTAAGAATATCCTCAACAGATGTGGGCCCTTGACCTTGAACCTCCAAAACCATGAGCTAAATAAACCTCGAATCCTTTTAAATAACCCAGATTGAAGGATTTCTGTTAATAGCAATACAACACACCAAAACACCAGCTAAACATCCAGAAATTCTCTTCTCATGTTCAGCATTTCCTGTTCTCAGGCAAGTCAGTATTGCCATCTCATTTCTCATTGCTAGAAAGTTCTGGAGAAGGCCTTCTTCATCACCCATGGGGAGAAAATCATGTCTCTTATAAACCCATAAGTCTTTTTCTATGCTGATTTGTGTCTATATCCTTGCAATTTCCTCACAAATTACTGGGACTTCAGAGTTAGAGGCAGCCTTCGGGCAATAGGAGTATGTGGAATGCATTTGATTGAGGTTGAAAAGTTTCCCCTGATAAGCAATACATTTTGACACTCAATATATACTTGCAAGATACTTTCAGATGATTCACTTAAAGAAAAATTATAAAGAGGATTTTTTAAATATAATCTTTTAAAAACAAAACAATATTTGTTAAAAGCCCAATATTATAAGTTCCTTCCCCCCACAGAAAAGAACGTTCAAGAGTAGTAGAATTTAATGAGTGATTTTAACAGGAGTGCTTCCTTAGAAGTAGAGCGACAGTACTGAAGTAGTTGTATTTCTTTGTTTTCCCAGGTGTTAGCAATCCCTCCCGGCTTACCTGGCTCCATGTTTACTCCATCCTTTGAATCATTAATAATAACAGTAAATAAAACCCAACCTAGGAAACTAGTTCTTTTAATCTGACAGGTACTCAAGAAGTAGTCACACCTTGAAATGAAGAAATACTAGCCACCAGAACTCCCTAGATTTCTCATATAATAACTGAGTTCTTTAGCAATACAATTTATTTTTATTTCATTGTTAGGCAAGTGTCTTGGCAAAAACAAAAACAACAACAAAAACAAAAACAAAACACCATCTCCAATCTCTTGTGTCCCAAGGCACTTTTTGTCAAGGCCATCCACCCCCATTCCGATTGAGCTTCAGATGTGAACTCATTTTACTTTTATTTTGCTTAACTAACACAAGAAATACATTTTGGGCAAAACAAAAAAATACATTATTGAGAAGAAAAAATCATTTATAATCTCATCATTCTGAGAAAAGTAAGTTTATTAATTCAGTATGTATCATAGTACATTTTTCTCTGCATAGCATCACAAATGCATTTTACAAACGTTTAATTTATTTTCCGAAAGGTGGATAGGCTTTTCCTAGTCCCATTATTAAGTAATTTGACATTTTGCTTTTCCTTGTTGCATTGTTTTCTTTATAGTCTTATTAAATGTATATGAAAATGTAAATACACATAGAATAGGAAGATTTCTCTCTCTCTCTTTCTATTCTGTGTTGTTTCATAGCCTAATTTCCTCTCTCTTTCTTGAAAGTATGCTTTCCAAAGTGATACAACTTTGTAACAAGACTTAGCATAATTCTCCCTTCTTAGGATAACTTGCCTATTTTTGTTTTATTTGCCTTTCATTTATTTTATGATTACTTTTGGTTTACTTGTTTCTCCTGTAAGTGAGAGAGACAGAGAGACTATGCACCTAGTAAGGTCTTGACAGTAAAATCTACCCTGGCATTTGCTATCCTGAGCTCATAGGCACATACATGCCCAGTGCACCTCATAGAGGTATCGAGACATAAACCCATAACCTTCTGTTTAGGTCAGCCTTGAAGAATGTTGCGTTTTACCACTGCATCATTATCCAGCCCCATCCATCTAATTTTTAGGATCAGTTCGTCAAAGCTTATGGGGAAAGAAGTTCTGTTGGGATTTTTACTAGGATTACATTGACCCTATAGACCAATTTGTGGTAGGACTAATATGTTTAGAAAATTGAATACCCCTTTCCATGTACATGGTAGCTCCATAGAGATAGAGAATGTATAATCTAAGTTTTATTCAGTACTATAATATCTCTCAGACATAATAACTGTATTTCTATACTACATTGTTAATATTGGCATAATATTGCTTTGCATTATTGTGATATTAAGTATATTTAGCCAATACTCTTTTTTGAATGTTTTTATTTCTATTTTTAATATTAAAAATGCTATTAAAATCATGAAGTAATATCCATGTTTATCTTCCTTTGTTAAACTCTTAAAAGGAAAATTCGTCAATAAAGTTTTATAAATATAAAAATATTTAAAAATTTCAGAACCAGCAGTTAGTGTAATGGCTATATCGCTGGACTCCCATGTACTCGACCATGGTTCAAGTCCCAGACCCGGTGGCTTAAACTCACGCCGGGCGCATGTGCGTGCGTGCCCAAGATCCTGAGAGGAGAATGGAGAAGGAGGGATTGCAGTGTGGCCATCCCCCGTGGGGGGTGATTTCTTGCTTTCTGTCTCTCTCTGTCTTTCTGGCGATCACATGCGCCCTGTAGCAAAAACCTCTAAAAAAATTTTTTTTTAATTTCAACCAGAAAGTAGGCATTTAATAAAGTTGGTTTTACTCACAGCAATCAGCAACAGTACACAAAAATGTTTTCTAAAACCTTTAATAGTGAGGCTAGTTGATGGTGTGGTGGTTATGGTAGTTGGTTCCCACATGTCCTAATGTTAGGTTCAAGTCCCAGGCATAGCAGCATGAAAAATACACTGAAAGTTTGTGCCTGCATGCCAAAAATCTCAGGAGGAGAATGGAGGAGAAGGGATTGCAGCATGTTCATCCCCCGGGGGTGCTTTCTCATTTTTTCTCTCTCTCTGTTTCTGTTATCTGGCAAGTGCACATACCCAATAGCAAAAACTAAAATATAAATAAATAAATAAAACCCTTAACAATAAGGTTAGTATTTTAATCGATGGTCATGTTAAAGGAAAAAATATAACTCATTTTGTTTTCATTTTAATTTATTGTTGGTGAAGGCAAAATTTTGTAATATTTATTCTATCCTTTTAAAATTTTTACTAAACTTATTTACATTATTTGCAAATTTTTAAAAATTGAGGTGTATTTTCAATATGGATTTGTAATAACTCATATTTTAAGCATGTACTCACTTATCTGACATATTTGACTATGTAAAAATGAAGACTGTTCATATTGCAAAAGATATGATAGACAGAGCAATAGTTTTTGAAAAACTGGTTTGTAAAGCAAAGGTTATAAAGAGGATCGTAACATAAATTATCAAGAACACTTATTAATTGACCTAATCAAGAACAATCCTATTAGGATATGAGCATGAATTCATAAAAGAGCAAATCTAACAAAAAAAATGAGAAGACACTCGAGTACACAAGTTACTATATAAATTAAAATGATTGCAACTAATATTTCATACCAAATTGTTTCAAAAAGATAAATAGGTAACACTGACATCTAGACAGCATAGAGATAAAAAGCGTACTCACCAATATAGTAAATACAAATTACTTCAACTTAGAAGAAAATCTAGCAATATTTATTCACTTAAAAAAATATAGATTTCTTATAGGTTGAATTGTGCCTCCCCCCAAAAAGATATTTAGAAGTTGTAATACTTGGTACCTATGAATTGGATTTAATTGCGGAGTGGGTCTTGCAGATGCAAATCCGCTGTATGTTAAGATGAGGGGCAGGTAGGCCTTTCAATTGGTATGACTGGGCGAAGACGCACAGAGGCAAAACCAGAGGAGAAGATCACGCAATGTGATTTGGAGGCAGCTTTAAGGGTTACGACTCAATCCAGGGAGAGCAGGTGTTGGATGGCTACCACCTGACCTCAGATAAGGCAAAGAAGGATTCCCCAGGTGTGTCTAAGGTGGCAGGGCCCTACTGATACCATGGTTTTAGGCTTCTGGTCTCTCCAACTGTGAGAAACTAAATGCTTTTTACTGGTGGTACTTTGTTATGGCAGCCCCAGGAGATCAATATGATATTTGACCTAGAAATTCAATTAAGAAAAAAACAAACAAATCCTTAATTTTAAATGTGCAAGATGTTTATTGCTGCCTTGATAGGAATGGTGAAATGAGTAAATAGACAAACTGGAAGAATTCCTCAAGAAGAACAAATTATGATGACTATCTTTCCTGAAATATCTGTGGTCATTTCGAGTAAAAGAAATCAGAAGTATAGCAGTTGAGTTAGTAGAATTTGTAAAATTTAGTGAGAGAAGCCAATATGTAGAAAATCATACATACCCAAGCTCTGGTTTTAGAAAATACAAAGGCCACATGTGCATATATATTTGCACATGGTGTGTATGTGTATTTGTGTGTTCTCTTCTGGAATAGCTGCCTCCAAAGACAGAATTTCTCAGCCCCTTTCTGGAGTTTTGAAGCTTCCCTGATTCTCCCACTTTGGAGAGTGTCCCCCTTTGGTAATTGTGAACTTACCGAGTCAGGGAACGAACATTAAAAGTCTCTGTGGTCAAATTTCATGGTGTCTGACTTTTCTTAAACTTCTAACCAAACAATCTCTAGAGACGCATCCCATGACAGGAAAACAAGCTCCAAGTAGAAGACCCTTGTCTCTTCAGGGTCCAAATCCGATAGTATCCTCCATTCATCCACAACAGAGGATATTAACAGTGTTCTATGATGATATTTTTATTTATGTCCTCTAACAATAACTACTTTAGGAAAGTTCTAATTTTTTGCTTGCATTTAATACTCAATAAATATTATTGAAGTAATTAATATGACTTAATCTATTCAGAGTACAGTAGAAATTTCTTAAAAATCTGTGATAGGTGGACAAACTTTGTATACACACAATAAATAATAAATATATATTAAAATAAGTAAAAAAGACAGCAAATTCACTTTATTCATAGAAATTATAGTGAAATTTGCTCAGAAATCTGTTGTAAGCAAATGTTTATCATGATTTCAAATATAAAGGGGGTTTTTACCAATTTTCCTTTTCTTATTTTTTTTTCCTTTTGTCACATATCTTCTTATTTGTGAGAGAGGAAGCGAATGCCTTCTAATTTGTGATCATTTTTCATCAAATTTCTCATTTTCCTATACTGAATTCCTTAAGAATGTTATATACCCAATGTAAAATGTAACATCTTACTTGTTTTACTTTTTTTAAGCTTCAATGTGTTTTCCTACATTTATGTAAGTGCTTTTCTAAATAAATTTTCAAAGAGTGCATGGGGTCAACGGAGAGAGAGAGAAAGCAAAAGCAAGGGGCATAGTAATGCCATGATTCTTCTTCTTCCATTCCTTCCTGTCGTCAGGATTTTGGGCACACCGGCACATGCACTTGGCCTGTTTCTCAAGCTTTCGGGGTCAGGACTTGAACCAGGGTAAGCCTTGAATTATTCAGTTCCTTTAAATGCTAAGCTACTGGCTAGCCTGTAAATTCCATTTCTTAACCCCGGCACTTCCCAAACACAAACTGCATTCTATGTTATACTGTGATTTCTTTCTTTTTCTTTTCTCTTTTCTTTTCTTTTTTTTCTTCCTTTCTTCTTTCTGTTTATTTGCCAGAGGGCACATGTGCTTTCTAGAGAAAGGCAGACAGAGAACTCTAACTCGATCATGTGGGATCCAGCTGCTTTAACAACCACACTAACAACTGGCCTGCTATTTCTGCAAGTTTTAAGATTTGTCAGAGTTACACTGACTAATTTTTAATGTCTTTTGGTTTATTTTTACTGCTTTATGTTTTTTTTTTTAATTTTTATTTTCTACCTTAATTCACTATACACCATCACAACACACCAATGAATTTTCCATCCAAAATACACTGTGCACTGGTTCAATCAAGCACATCATCATACATGTTCTCAGCAAGTAATTTTCCAATTCTTACATCCTGCATACCTTGCCCTTTGTCTTGCCATCCCTGATTCCCCATCCCCCACCCTCTGCCATGTCCCATCTTCCTCCTCCATTGTCCCTGACATCCATGATTGCCCTCCATGCCTTCTGCCCCCCCCCATTCAATTGTTCTGCCAATGAACTCAATTAGTCTAAATATATCCAATAGCTAGCACAGCTGACACATACCTATACATGTACCCAAATCTGACCCTAGGCATAAACCCCAGTGAGTAGAATGAACATACTATAAAGTAGTACCCAGCTGTGCCCATACAGCTCGCTGCAGTCATCAAATGTGCATTCTTTTTTCCCTCCTGCTTTTTTTTTTTATTAAATTATATTACCTAACACTCATTCCCTGAGCATCATCACAACACA
>NW_006159757.1:5059129-5076241 GCF_000334495.1 Tupaia belangeri chinensis
TGTTGTGGGGATCTGCAGCGTGACTTATCCTCGGGTATCTGGCTTCCCTAAGAATGGTAGGGTAGTTCCTGTTCTTCCCTGAGGTAATACAGGGCTGGTAACCATCATCTTCTCACTGTCCATAGGTAGAGAAAATCCTTCTATACAGTATATTTCTCAATTGGTTTAAGACAGCTAAAGAGTCTTTCTGTTGCTTATAGTTGTAAGTTCTTAATCCTTGTTTTCGGCTTCAGCTTGCTGGCCCAGAGGCCACGCGACTGCCCCGGAGAGCGGGGTGGGGGGGGACGCGCAGGTCCCCCCGCTGGTCGCAGCCTTGGCGCGGGCCTAATTTTTAATGTCTTTCAGGACACAATTTCATAAAGGGCTAATTTAGGTTCACACTAACAGCCACCTCTTCCCATACCACCCTGCAAATGGACATTCAGTGACTGACCAGTGTTTCCCCCACGAAAGAAAAGCATGGCTGCTAGGTTGGCAATTTTATATTTGGAGAAATATTTAATTATATTAAATTTGGTGATAGGTGAAATAATAATAAATAAGAGAGTTGTTCAGCGAACCCTGTTGGCAGTTACTTCTTATATAGTTTTATGTGATGATAATATAATGTTATCTCATCATTTTCCAGATAACCTTGTCAAAGATGTTATATGGGGAGGTCAAAGAATTACACACATTTAATCATCTCTTGTGTCTTCCTATGCAAACTGAAATTGAGGATCATTGCTCAACACTGAAATAAATGCTTGAGTGAAAATAATCTTGAAAATCTTACTTCTTAGTCTTCATTTATGACTGTGGTTATATGATTAGAAACAAATTGAGAGATTAGAAAAATAAATTCTAGAATATTTTAGTATTATAAGTTTTTTTTTCTGTAATTCAATGTTTTTGGTGAATTTATGCTTTCTCCTAATTTAATGATCTGTTTGGGAAAAAAAAAAACATTATATGAGAAGCAGATTTGCAATATGATCTTAACCTCAACAGAGCCACAACGACTATAGAATTTAGGACCATTTAATAATTTTTATCAGACTAAATTACAGGGTCCTAAATTCATGATGCATGTTTTTGTATAGAAAAATATGTCATGACTTTTCCAAAGATCTAAGGTAATTCTTTTTTATTTTTCTGTTGAATTACATTTTATTTCCAATTCCACTTATCTTCTTTTCCAGAAATCTTTAAAATTTATTTGATGACAATTCTAATTTTACCAAAGATTTGATTCTTATACTGTCATATTTCTGCAGAAATTAAGTTGTAACTATGAGGCCTAAAATATGATTAATAATATTGAACATAAAACCAGTCTGAAAAGCAAGTCCCGATATCCCCTAAGATGTCTAGGAATCTAAAGTAAAGACAATTCAAAGGTCAAAGTTACTTCAAAAAGGTTGTGGAACATAGAATTGGACTAACAATTTATTTTGGTAGAAAAAAATCAAAATCATGCATGCTTATTTCATAATACACATTGTCCATAAACTTTTTGAAAAAAAAAAATATATATATATACACTCTAAACAAATGTGTGTATACATTTTCTTTCTTTTTTTTTTTTTAGAGGATCTTGCTATAGGGCATGTGTGCTTGCCGGAAAGAAAGACAGAGACAGAGAGACAGAAAGCGAGAAATCATCCTCCAAGGGAGATGGCCATGCCGCAATCCCTTCTCCTCCATTTTCCTCTCAGGACCTTGGGCACGCACGCACACGTGCCCAGCGTGAGTTTAAGCCACCGGGTCCGGGACTCAAACTGCGGTCGACTACATGGGAGTCCATTGACATAGCCATTACGTTAACTGCTGGTCCCAGTGTGTGTACATTTTCTTGGGAAAGACATAAAAATATTAAGATGAAGACATATTACAATAACCATAATGTCAATCAAAATAGGAGAAAGTCAAAGTAACTTCTTAAACATAAAAGCATTTATTGAACAGGTACTTTGTTCCATTGCCTAGTTGGGGCAAAGGAAAATAGGTTATACTTTCTTCTCTTTTTAACTTAGATTTTTACCATAGGGCATGTGCACTCCCTGGAGAAAGACAGTCTCTGGGAAGGGGTGGGGGGGAGGTTCTCATTTTACCTCACTTTGGGGGGTGTTTTCTTATTTTCTCTCTCACTGTCTCTGTCTCTCTCCCTCTCCAGTGAGCGCACAAGCCCTAAGGCAAACACCTCTTCAAATACATAAATAAATAAATAATGACAATAGTGAATAAAATTGAATAAGTGATTCTTTAAAAAAGTATGATGTGATATGGAGAGAGGCAGGCAGAGGAAGGTAAAAGGTTTTATCTAAATATGGCATGGGCCATATATAACCAAAATCCATAAATCTCAGTTCTTTTCAGGAATAACATTGATCACTGAATTCATTAGAGATGCCATAATAGGTTAAACTGTGTGCACAGTAAGTGGTGGTCCGGGTCAAACAGAGCTGGTAACTGCAAGTTATGTTTTTCTAATTTTGAATGTATTTTGTTTTTAACATTCACCATACAAGTCAGCCATCTATCTGTTCTACTAAACTAAACAGAGGCTTGCAAATAGTCCAGAAAATGTCCACTGAGATCTCTAAATTGGTTTAAAAAAAAAAAAAAGCTGTTAGAAATAATTTTGTCCCTTTAAGGTAGTTTTGGTCATGGTTCCCAGTAACTGACATTTTCTATGGTTATTAAAGAATCATTAAAATAACTGTTTCTTCATCAATTAGAATCTTGCTGCCAGATTGTATGACATTTCATGAACCAGTTTTAATTTGTTACACATTGTTCCCAGAAGGTGAGATGGGATTACAGGGACTCGTGTAAGTTGAGATGTATTTTACACTTCCCACTCCTGGTCTCTTTCTAGTAATTCAAATATAACGGCATGATCTTGATTAGTTAATCTTTCTACATCAGCATTTTCAGATGGCACTTCATGAAATTTTCACTACAATTAAAAATGCAATTAAAATGGATTATCTAAATCAAAGTCAATCTTTAATTACTGCATGCTATCTAGATCCTTATTTCACGATAGAACAGATAAAATTCTAACAATTGCAGCGCTAATGCCTTCATTATTAAAAACATAATGATACCAGTCTTTTGAGGCTCATCTAATTTCCTATCAGTTCCTTTTTCAGGTTGTCATCAAGAAGTTTGCTTCCTTTAACAACTATGCCTTAGTCCTGAGCGAGTCTTTATATGGTTCCCCTAAAAAAGAAAGATTAAATGATGCAAAGTTCATCTCATTAATCCTAGCCCTTTGACATAAAAGGGAAGAGTGCCTCAATATTGAACTTGTCCTGGTTCTTTTACTTTCCTTTTTTCCTTTATTGTTCTCTTTTGCAAAAATAATTTTAAAAGAAAGAAAATCCTGGGCCAGCTAGTGACTGATGGTTAAGGATCCTAGATGGCCAATGATGTGGTTCAAATCCCAGAACCGGTGGCTTGAAAAACATACTATGGAGGTGTGTGTGTGCCCAAAATCCTGAGAAGAGAAATGAAGGAGAAGGGATTGCAGAGGGACCATCTCCTAGGAGAGGATACTTTGTGACTTCTCACCCTCTTTTCATGTGTAAGTGCAGGTGCCCTCTAGCAAAATTTTAAAAAAAAGAAAAGAAAATCTTCAGTAATTTCACTCACTGGCACACTGAGTCTTTACTTTCCAAGTTGAACATCATTTTCTAAACCAGATGTCATTTCACATGCATGCAAATTTTTGGATTCTCATTCTTTTTTTTTTCAATCCTGTTTGTATTTAGTGAAGTACAATTCTTGAACTTTAAAAGAGTCTTAGTTTCAATGTTCAGTACAATGTATTTGCTATATAATGTGAGAAAAGTTCTCTACATTGGGTGAGCATCTATTTCTCATCTTTAGTATGAAGATCACAAAAAAACATACCTTTTGGCATTGTTGTGAAACTTAGAAATAATTTATATACATTTCCTGTTGTGGAGTAGGTACTCAATGAAGAGTAGCTACTTTTTATTATATCCTAAACATTTTCCATGTTACTACCTAAACTTTATGACTGTCAAGATAACCTAAGATTTTGGGCACACACACACCTCTTAACCTAAGAGCCTATAGATATCAGAAAATCAAAAAATCTTAATTGGTGGATTCTAAGATCGAAGATGGTGTTTTTGCCAACCTCTCAATATTTGCATATATAATATGCAACCATTAAACTATTAAAATGGTTTTGCTACCATTTTAAAACACCTAACCAATATCTGATGTTAAGTGCATGAAATCATAAACTGTCTTTATAAAGTACCTAAGGATATGGCATTGCATCAATCTTTTTATAAAAGTAATTAAATTAAAGTAGACTTTACCTTCTGGCAACTTAAACTCCAGGCAAACATTGATGCAGACCGAGTTATTAAGGAATCAAAATAAATAGTCAATAATGAAGTTAAATATTACCATTGTATTTAATAAAAGTCCAAATGCTTTCTTTGGAATAAAGAACAGAGAAATAATTTCTAGACCTGCAAATCATTGAAAACCTAACTCTTCCTATAACATAGAAAGAAAAAAGCCTTACTGAGCAAGATGGAAATTCTGAGGCATTTTGTTATACGGAGAGCAGAAAAACATAGCAAACTGTGGGTGACATACTTACGTTAAAAAGAAAAAGTGAAATAAAAACCACTTACCATAAAGAGTATGGCAGAGGATGGATTTTATGGTGCTGTGCTTGATATATCAATAATCAAAGTTAAGGATATTGATGTAACTGGTGACTAAAAAATGTTTAAAGGACCAAGCCAGACATGGAGAAGAAAGTGCAATTTAGTGAAGTTAAACCATTCCTCCGGGAGGCTGACAGGTGGTATGGTGGTTAAAGCGCCGAACTCCCACATGATTGACCACTGTTAAGGGTCCTGAACCTGGCAGCTTGCTTTCTCACCTTAGTTTTGTCTCTCTCTGGTCAAATTAAAAATAATTATAGTAATAAAATTAAGTAAATAATTATTTGAAGAAACAAAAAATGGATGGTCCTTAAGACTATCAGAACTATCCAGTCCACAAAATAATGGGGATCTGGTGCAAGTTTATAATGGTACTGAATTTATGGATAGTTTTTTCTAGACTAAGTAATAAGTATGTGTCTTCCTCACATTGTAGCTTTCAGTAGACAGCTTTAACTTGGGTTACAGAATTAAGTTTATCATCTTGTTGTTCCTTTTATAATGGAAGAAAAGTAGATTCTCAGAGGATTATTGCCTTTTGTATCATGGTGAAGCTTTAACAAATGAACAACTCTTGCAAAATGTCTTGCTGATTGACATTTTAGTTCTCACACTTTTCTTGCAGATTAAATATTATAAAAGTCCAGTAGCCAGGTATTTTATAATGTCATCAAATGCTGAACAAATGCCAAGTTCAATGTTGAGTCTTTTGAGTTCATGAAGGAAGTTCAAAAGCAATGTTCTTTGCTAGAAAAAAACAGCAAGTAATCAATACAAAAGCATAAAATTACAGGGCCTCTGAGTACATGTGTAATATATGAACACTCAAAATTTTTAAAAAGATGACGTTTAGAATTCCAGTGGCATCCATCAAGAAAAATATTTAAAAATAATTCCTTTTTGTTTGAATTAATTGTAACAGAAGATATTTTATAAATGAGAAACATACTTGAGTAATAGTTAATGCTTACATTTCTGATCTTTCATTTAATTTTAGTGGTTATTAATATAAAATAATATTGTGTTGCTCATATAATTAGACTCACCCCTGATTTCATCATTTAAAATAATGTGACTTTTTAGAATGAGCCAAAGCATGTTTGGTTAGCTTTTATTTTATTCTGTAGACCTTCATACCTTGGGTTTCTGAAAGCATCTTCCTTGAGATGATTTTTCATTCTAGTCATGGTTTTGTTTCCATTAATAGGGTATTTTGATAAACACAGTTAAATATCTTCAATAAATACTAGTTTTAATAAAATTGTCTTGGCCATGGGTGTCAGGCAGTGGTAAAACACAATGCTCTGTGAGGTTGACCTGAATGAACAAGTTTCCAGTTATGTCCAGGGACCTCCCTAAACGGGTCTAACATATGTGTGCTCATGACCAGGGCTGACTGAGGCTCTGGGTGGATCACAGCATTGAGATCCTATTTAGGGCGCTGTCTCTTTCTCTCTGTCTTTATCATTCATGGAGAAAATAAATAAGTAAACTTTTTAAAAAGTGATATGATTAATATTTCAGAACTTTTTGGAGACATCGGTAGGCTCAGAAGAACTGTACATTTTTTCTGAGTCTGTTATTTTATTATATTTTAGTAGCATTAAGTCACAGAACCACCAACATGAATAAACAATACCATAAATTATAAATAAAAACCATAAAGCAAAACAAAAAACACAAAATTCTTTCCTAATGTATGTGTAATGTTTCACATAGATGCACATGCTGTAAGTACAATGATTTATGAATATAAATTCAAGTAGGAAAGACTAGGCCAGCCAGTGGCATGGTAGGTAAGACAGCTGGATTTGTCTTTAATACCCATTCTTTCAGTCTTTCATACCCAGAGACCTACGTTTGCATCTGCTCAATGTTTACCTTGTCCTTTTCCAAATTGGTTGGGTCAGGGATTCTTTTTACCTAATTCAACAATGACAAATAGATCTTTTCATAAAGAGGAAAGGGGATTTTGTTTATTTGCTTGCTTGCTTGTTTTAGAGGAGTCAGAATTTTAAGAACAATTGAATCTTGAGCGACCTTCTTTGATCCTCAATCTGCACATCACTACTCACCTGCCCAGGATGTATATTAGCTTGGAGTTCAGGCTGGATGTTGCCTGGTGCTTGTTAGTCAACTAACACAAGCCAATATGTATCACTTTAAAGATGAGGTTCATCTTATCTTTCTGAATTAAACTAAAATAAGATGAGAGCTTTGCTAAAGCAGTAATGACTAGAAAAGTAATTCTTAAAAAAATTATAGATTCAAATACATATTTAAAGAGTAGATGCCACTCCTCAAGATAATCATTGACATGGGTTGTACACACTTTGCCTTCAAGTACTCTTTGCCACCATCCCTACTTTCTTAAAGCTTCAGTTCTGCCTGGTCCTGGCTGTAGATACTAAACTTCCAGACTTAATATTTTTAGATAATGATACTTGATTGGCTGTTCTAATAGAACACTGAGCATTTCCTATAATTTATTGGGTTTTCAATTTATGTTGCACATCTTGCTCTGTTACAGTTTATTTACTGGTTTCTACTGTGCCTTATAAGATCATGGCAAGTGTCATAAAAAAAATGTACATTCAAATGAGAAGAGATCATGTTATTATCTGACCTTTAAAAACTTCACAGGCCAGCAGGTGTTTTGGTGGCTAAAGGTGTTGGATTCCCACATAGCACAACACGATTTGAGTCCTGGACCTGAATTGCTTTCTCAACTTCCCTCTCACTCTGTCTCTCTCTGGTCAAATTGAAAAATAGTAATAACAAATAAAGTTAAATAAAGTAATTCTTAAAAAGAAATACAAACTTCCTTCCACCCCTCAATTTAGGACGTTCTGTACTGACTTTAACATTGCCCTTTCAGGCCTACTGTACTCTTTAGCACCAACCTCCAGAAAGATTGAACTTTATCCCTAATCAATTTCTTCCTAACTTGTTTCATTTGTTATAAGTTTGTTGATCTACTGGGGGAAAAATGAAGAATAATTGCATTTTTCAGTAAGGTTTAATTTCCTCATCACTTTTGCTAACACAATAATAGAAACCAACTTTAATAATTGCTCTGATATTTGATGACTTTTGTTCCCTGAAAAATACTCCTGATTTTCTTCTCCTTCAATGGGTGACCATGAAACCTACATCCAAAGGAGGGTTTTTGAGAACAAAAACAATTGCTTTTATTCAATATTTTAGTTCTGGGTAATGACTATGAACATTATAATACCAATCAAACTGGGACTTAACATATTCCTATCTGAAAATCGTACATATGCAATAAGAAAGTCAGAAAGACTTTAAAATCTGGCCTAGTCATGAAGGAACGTTCAATAGAAATTCTAATTTTTTTTAAGGTTTTTGCCATAGGGTGCATGCATTCACCAGAGAGAGGGAAAGTGAGAAATTACTCCTCAGGGAAATTGCAGCCTGGCAATCTCTTCTCCTCCATTCTCCTTCTGACATTCTGGACACACTTGCACATGTGTTTGGCACGATTTTCAAGCTGCCAGGCCCAGGAATTAAACTGTGTACACCCATGTGGGAGTGCAGTGCCATAACCACTATGCTATCTGTTGCTCTCAAATTCAGATTTTTTTTAAATGTGTATTGAGCTCAGAGAAAAGATAGGTAGGAATAGATTGTGTTTGCCTTACCACCCATCATGTTTCTTCCTAACTTGGCTTCCTGTTGAAGTTCCTTACTCTTGGCTCCACCTTTATCACACCCAGTTAGCTACCTATCCAGTTGAAAAGCATGCTTGTTCACTTATGTTCGGATATACCCACTGTCATCTGTCTCATTTCAGTCCTATGTCATCTGTTCATTTCAGTCAACAATGGACTGCATATGCCACAGTGGTTCCATTAACTTATCAGGAAGCTAAAAATTCCCTATCATCCCTATCACCTAGTTATACCATAGCAGGGCAATGCATTATTTACATGTTTACGGTAATACTGGTATATAAAAGCTAGTATATACTGCATACAATTACTTACAGTACATAATGCTTAAGGATAATAAACAACTGTTACTGGCTTATCTTTTCACTGTACTACATACTTTTCATTGTTTTTTTAGAGTGTACTCCCTCTTCTTGCTAAAAAACAAGTGTATTCTAAAGCAATATTTCTATTATGAGATACCATGTTATGCTGGCAGTAGCTGCATGTATCTCCTGTTTACGTCTATTGATTGCATCATGTTTGCTTACGCTTGATGTAATCTTGAGTTATTTTGTTCATCTTGCCACTTTTAATGGGACAATATGTGGAGGTGGAAGACAGTGCCTATCTATAGGCCCAGACTGATGTGTGTATTTATGCCCTTGCTTTTAACAAAAACATTTAAAAAGTAAAGAAAAATATGAAAAACTGTTTATAGGTTAAGGATATAAAGAAACAAAAATGTTTTTGGAAGATTTACATGTTTATATTTTAAGCTAAGTGTCATGACAAAAAAGCCAAAAGTTCAAAAAAGAAGCTCTATTAATTTAAAAACTTACAATTAATAAAGGTTATCATTGATAAAAAAATGATAAATGTAGTATAGCCTCAGTATAGTGTTTATAAAGTCTAACAGTAGTGGATAATATTGTCTTAGACCTTTACGCTAACTCACCCAGAATAATTCCTAGTCCTGTAAGCTCTACTTGTGGTAATTTCTCTATACATTTTTACCATTTAAAAAAATCTTTTAAACCTTATTTTTACAGTACCATTTCTATGTTTAGACATGTTTTGATACATGAACACTTATTGTGTTATAATTACCAGCAGTATTCAGTACAATAATATGCTCTACAGGTCTGTAGCCTAGAAGCAATAGGTTATACAACATAGCTTAGATGTGTTAGGCTATATCATCAAGCTTTGTGTAAGTACATGCTATGATGTTTGTGCAATGACAAAAGTGTCTAATGACACATTTCTCAGAACATATCTTCATGGTTAAGTAACTTATGACTGCAATAGAATTGAATACATATACGCATATCTTCAAAATTCCACATGTGATCTAGGAACAAAATTTATGAATTTTGATGGGAACAAGGACATTCTAGCGCATGTAAGTTTAGTTCTCTTCTTGATGGATGTCGAAGATTGACTATATCTGAGTTAGTAATGGATTGTTTCTTAATGTAGAGAACTAAGCTTTCCATAGGTTAAGAGCAATACTTAGCTTTTCAGTTTCACTGCTATTATCCATTGCACTATTATTTAGTGCAAATAAAACAAGCTATACTCTGATGCTAGATTTTACTAGTAAGCAAAAGGTCTTTCATTTGCTTCCCAAACAGCTCACCGCATCTCACAGCTCATCACCATATCAGCAGTTGTTCTGTATTAAATCTGGTGTGCCTGTGGCTACAAGATATATATTGCATCTAGATTGAATCTGGAGAGAAAAACTTTAATTTTCTTGTAGGTATCTTTCTGATAACAAAAATATTTGTTTCAAATTTTCTGTATCTCCATGAAAGATTTTTTTTCTAGGGTTGTGAAATATGAAGTCTGAGATATCAGGTCAGATGGATCTTTGGCTGAGATAAAAACCATGAAGTTATATGCCTATGTATGTGAACTCAGGAAAGAGAATGTATGAATTATGTGGTTGTACCAAGCATAAATCAACCCTAATTTATGTGCTTGATTCGAAAAAAAACTGACTATAACTCAATGGAATAACTAGAAAATTGGTATGATTTTTCTTTTTGTTTCCTTTAAAGTTTACTTATTAACTTCTCCAGAGAGAGATGGAGAGAGGGAGGGAGAGATAGATAGATAGATAGATAGATAGATAGATAGATAGATAGATAGATAGATGATAGATAGATATAGTCTCAGCAAGCCCAGATCAATGGTACATGCCGACTCGCTGTGCACAAGGAGAGCTTGGGACACAAACCTGGGACCTTCATATATGGATTCAGCCTTGAAGAACACTGTGTTTCTGCTGCACCACTGTGGTTGGCTCTAGAATAATTTGTTTTGTTCAGATTCAGTATGACATCTGTCCATTATTACTATTTTTTTCTTTCTTTCTTAAATCAGGTATGAGAATGAAGTTGCTATTATCCAGTTAGATTTCTGAATTCCATTTTCAGGTTTATAGAAACTGTTAGAAAATAAAAATAGCACTTAGAGTACAATAATAATGTAACATTCCCCTCCATCCTTATTTTTAACTGAGTTTGTTGACATAATTCAGATGAAGGTCATCTTCAGTTTGGGGATTAGTAGAACATATTCCCAGGGTGCTGAATATCAGCCTTATCCATAAAATGAGGATAAAGCTATCCTTTCTTTATTTCCTATGAGGACTTCAAAATTATTTTTAAAGATACTAATATTTTCATATGTATAAGTAAAGCCTTTAATGAAAAAGTATTTTTTTTCTTGGTATCACTGTTCTTTTAAAGCAAAATATGAAGTCCCTTAAGAAAACATTCTATTTCATACAATTTGCTTATTTACATATTGCCTGAAACCAAACATATATGAACTCATCAATAACTCCCATTTGAAATACCAGGTAAAATATTTGTGAATAAGCAGAAGAGGGGAAATGCAAAACTGTGGTTGTACATTTAAAAGAACAGATAATTAAGGCCAGCCCATTATGTGGTGGTTAAGGTGGCTGGATCCTACACAGCTGACTGCATGGTTCAAGTTCCAAATCTGGGGGTTTGAAAAAAGATGCTCGCACGTGTGTGTGCATGCCCAAAATCACAAAAGAAAGGAGAGCTGTAGGAGATGGGGTTCCAGTATGACCAGCGCACATGGTGGGTGCTTTCTCATCCCTCATCCTCTCATTCTGTCTCTCTCTGGCAAAGTGCACTTGCCTTCTGGCAAATTTAAAAAAAAGAGAGAATTATGGGAGAATTATGAAGAAATTATTTATCAGCACGCATTAAGTCCTAAATAAAACTGAATCTCTCTTTAATCTAGGTGCACTCATTAAATATTATATATAATTGAACTTTCAGAAAAAAGTATATTTAATCCTTTAAGAAAAACCATTGTCTTTAAAGCCTATCAAATTCATGCTTTGTAAAACAAATACTCATTCTTTACCTTATCAGTTTTATGTAATGTTTCAAAATTCTGGCTTGCTTATGTGACAAAAATCTAGATTATGGGTCTTTTATTCTACCCACACTCTGTCTAGGCAATAATCACCAAGTCCCATGGCTTTAAATAACATCTTTGTATTATTGACAGCTAGAAGTATGTGTCCTGGAATTGCACTCCGATGCATGCAGTGTATTTATAACTATCTAATCTGATACAGTAAACTGGAGTTTTGAGAATCTCACTCTCCAAATCCTATTCTAACCCATTAACAGGGCAGAGCCATCCATTCAGTTGCTTAAGCAAAACCTGATAAGTAATTTTGATTATTTTTATTTTGTATCTCATCCCCTTCCTCCAATCCTTTGCTTCAGAATGATTTCAAAAGTACTAAAAAAGATGAAAATTTATATAAAAAACTTTTTGGGAAAAAGTGATGATCCAATCAGCTCTCCGTAATTGTTGGGCACAGCTTAACTAGTGCTAAGAGCAAAGTTTGTAGTAATTAGTGTTCACAAGAATAAACTAGAAAGAGGGCCAATAAATAACCTAATGACACGTCTCAAGGAATTGGAAAAGGAACAGCAAAAGCAAAAAGAAAAGTACTTGAAGAGAAATAACAAAGTTTAGAACCAAAATAAATAAAATTGAGAAAAAAGAACAATACAAAAAAAGCAATGAAATAAAAAGCTGGTTTGTTGTAAGTATAAACAAAACTGATAAATCTTTAGCTAGACTAAATAAAAAAAGAAAGAAAGGAACCAGATAAATAAAGCCAGTAATGAAATAGGCGATTATACAACAGATATTACAGAAATATAAAAGATACTGAAAGAATACTATGAGTGACTATACACCAACAAACTAGAAAATGTAAATGAGATAGACAAGTATTTGGACACATACAATATACCTAAATTGAACCAGGAAGAAATAGAAAGCCTGAATAGAACAATAACAAACAATGAGATTTAATTAGCAATTAATAGTCTCTCAACAAGGAAAAAAGCTCAAGGCCTAAAGACTTTATTATTGAATTTTAGAAAACTTCTAAAGAAGAATTAATACCAATTTTCCTCAAACTATTTCTAAAGATCCCAATAGAAGGAATTCTCCCGAACTCATATTATGAAACTTTCACTTCCATTACGTTGATATCAAAAGCAGACAAGGATATAACAAAAAAGAAAGAGAGAGAAAAAGATAAAAGAACTATAGATCAACATCCCTGGTGAATACAGAAGCAAAAATTTTCAACAAAACGTACGCAAATCAACTCTAACATCACATTAAAAAGATTATACACCATGACTGAGTAGGCTTTATTCCATGATTTAAGGATGGTTCAACTTAAGCAAAATAATAACATTAACAGAAGGAAAGTTAAAAACCATATGATCATATCAATTGATGCAGAAGAAGCATTTGAATAAATATAGCATCCCTTCCTAATTAAGATGCTCAGCAAAATACAGATAGAAGGCACATTTCTCAATAAAATAAAATCCATATATGATAAACTTATGGTTGACATAATACTGAATGGAGAAAAGCTGGAAACTTTTCCACTAAAAACTAGAACAAGACAATGTCGTCCACTTTCTCCTGTCTTTTTTAACATAGTACCAGAAGTCTGAGCCAATGCAATAGACAAAAGGGAAAATAAAAAGTATCTAAATAGGAAAGTAAGGAGTGAAATTATTCTTATTTGCAGATGACATGATTATGCATATAGAAAGCCAAACAAACAAACTTCTAGAAGTTACAGGATATAAAATCATTATGCAAAAATTTATAGTGCTTTTATACACCAACAATGAAACATATTAGGTAGAACTAAAGAAAGCAATGCCATTCACAATAACCACACACACAAAGTAAAATACATAGGGAAAAAAAAGTAACCAAAGAGCTGAAAGACCTCTACCAGGAAAACTATGACAGACTTAAAAAGAAACAGAAAATGATACCAAAAAAATGGAATGACATTCCTTGTTTTTGGATTGGAGAATTGATATAATTAAAATATGTGTTTTACCCAAATTAATTTATGATGCAATTCCAATCAAATTCCCAGTGGCATTCTTCACAGAAGCAGAAAAAAAATCATAAAAATCTGTCTGGAATCATAAAAAACCTGATATCACCAAGACAATACTGTGCAAAAGGAATAAAGTAGAAAGCATTTCACTATCTAATCTCAAAATATATTTACAATGCTGTGATAATAAAAACAGGCTGGGACTGGCACAAAAGCAGATGTAGAGACCAACAGAGCATCTCATACATAAACCCTCAAACATACATACAACTGATTTTTGGCCTAGGGCACAAGACAATACAGTGGAGAAAAGAAGTCTTTACAATAAGTGATGCTGGAAGAACTGAATATCCACTTGCAGAAAAATCAAACTCTACTCCTATCTCTCACCAATAAAAAAAAAATCAAACTCAAATTGATCAAAGATTTAAATGTAAGGCTTCAGGGGCTGGCAGGTGGCTTAGTGGTTAAGGGTGCTGGACTCCCATGTGTCTGGAAGGTTCAAGTCCCAGAACTGGCAGCTTGCTTTCTCACTTTCTCTCTTTTTCACAATCTGTCCTTCTGTGGTCGAATTAAAATAAATAAATAAAGTTAAATAAAATAATTATTAAAAAATAAAAAAAAAATCAATGTAAGTCCTCAAACTAAAAAGTTACTTGTGGAAAACAGGAGAAGTAAGCGCTTAAAGAGGTAGGGGTAGGTAAAAAATTCATTTTTAGAGAGGTATTTGCTATAGGGCGCGTGCACTTGCCAGAAAGACAAAGAGAGACAGAGAGACAGAAAGCGAGAAATCACCCCCTGGGGGATGGCCACGCTGCAATCCCTTCGCTTCCATTCTCCTCTCAGGATCTTGGGCATGGACATATATGTGCCTGGCGTGAGTTTAAGCCACACCGGTCTGGGACTCGAACTGTAGTCGGCTACATGGGAGTCCAGTGACATAGCCATTTCATCAACTGCTGGTCCCAGGTAAAAAATTCACTTTTTATTTATTTATTTATTTATTTTTTGGAGAGGTTTTTGTTATAGGGTGCATGTGCTCGCCAGAAAGACAGAGAGAGACAGAAAATGAGAAATCACCCCCAAGGGAGATGGCCACGCCGTAATCCCTTCTCTTCCTTCTTCTCTCAGGATCTTGGGCATGCACACATACGTGCCCAGCATGAGTTTAAGCCACTGGGTCTGGGACTCAAACCGCTGTCAACTATATGGGAGTCCCGTGACATAGGCATTACGCTAACTGCTGGTCCTCCAGGTAAAAATTACTTAAAGAAGGTTCCTAAAACATAGGTAATAGTCTCCAAAATAGACAAGTGGAATTATATCAAACTAAAAAGCTTCTGCACAGTAAAGGAAATAACTAGACAACCCTCAGAATGAGAGAAAATATTTGCAAACTATGCTTTATATATGGGACTGATAACCAGAATATATAGGCAACTCAAGCAGTTCATCAGCCAAAAAATGAATAATCCAATTAGAAAATGGGCAAATGAGCTGAACAGTCAACTCTCTATGGAAGACATACAAATGACCAAAAAGCATATGGAAAAAATGTTCAACATCTCTTTTAAGGGAAATATAAATCAAAATCACAATGAGATATCATTTAACCCCTGTCAGAATGGTTATGATCAAAAACAAAACAAAACAAAAAAGCAAATGCTAGAAAGACTGTGGTGAAAGGGAACTCTCCTACACTTTTAATGAGACCATAAAATAGTATAGACATCACAAAAGACAATGTGGAAATTCCTCAAAAAATTATAAATACAGCTATCTGGTCACCCAATAATCCCAACTATTTGATATTTACCTAAACAACAGAAAAACATTCAATCAAAAAGACACTTGCACATCAATGTTTATCCAACCGATAACTAGATTTTAAAAATCTAGCACATATATGCTATAGAATGCTGCTCAGCCACAAAAAAACAGCAAGACTGCCATTTGATGCAAAGTAGACAAACATAGAATATTTAATGCAAAGTGAAATAACCCAGATTATGAAAAACAAATATTGTTTATCCCAATTCAGTATATACTGAATGTATGCACTCTATGGCAGAAATGGAAAGTTTTGAAAATATAATAGTAGAGAGGACAAGGGTAGATAAAAGAGATTGAATGGGAGAGGGGATGGACAGTGAGAGGTGGGGGAATGAACAGTGAGAGGTGGGGGGAATGGAAAGTGAGAGGTGGGTGGGAGAAGTTCAAGATAAAGGCATTTAACAAATATAAGAATGTAAGTGTATTTTTTGTCATTGAAAATGATGTATACAGTAATATCCTTGATTTGATTATTGCACTGTAAAATAAAATTGGGATAAAAAATGGAAAATTGAAAGGCTGAAAGAAAAAATATTGCAAGTTGATTCTGAAATATTTTTTCTGCCAAACTTGAATGAAAACTCAGCAAGATACACAGGGGCTAGTCTGACAAGGTTCCTATTGGCCAAATTTGGAAAAATTTGAGTATCAAAATCACTATAAATATGTGTAACTTATAAAAATATTGGTCCTAATAAATAAAATTACAATATTAGAAATATGAAAGAAGGAATATCACCCTGACCTCTAAAAAATTAAAAGAGAGTAAGGAAGTATGAAAGGGAGGAAGAGAGAGAAAGAATCTCTCTCAGATCATAGACAAAAATGCAAGTCAAAATTTTGAATATTTAGAAAATGACAACAAGCCAAAGAACCATAGGAAAAGCATAGGTCAGTGGAAAAAAGTAATAATCTTTAATTTTTAAAATTGACACAGTAATCATACACATTTATGGATTATAGTGTGTTTTTTTGGTGCATGAAAATAATGTATAATGATCAAATCAGCATTATAGCAAATATAGCACCTCAAACACATTATTACTCTGTGCTAAAGACACTTAAAATCCTCTCTTCTGCTTATGTTGAAATATACAGTAAAGGTAGTCATGACTGAGTGGTTAAGATGATAAACTAGAAAAATCATGATCTTAAACCCATATCAACCAAAACAAAGTAAGGAAACAATGTTCAATTCAGAGGTTAGAATAAAAATCAATAAAATAAATCTTTGAGGGGCCAGCAAGTGGCATGGTGGTTAATGACATTGGACTCCCACATGGCTAACCGGTTCAAGTCTTGGACCTGGTGGCTTGCTTTCTCACTTTCCCTCTTCCTCTCTCTCTCTTATTCTGTCCCTCTCTGGTCAAATTAAAAATAATAAAGTTAAAATTATTCTTAAAAAAAATTCCAAATCTTTGAGAAAGAATAGAAACAGATTACTAAACACACA